>NC_133385.1:29317020-29347569 GCF_049309525.1 Garra rufa | reverse complement strand
TCTGCACACACAGCGCTGCAGAGGCTGGAGGACGTGACGGATGAAAATAGCGCTTTGCTCTTACACCTTTAACCTTTTCCCTTTTCCCTCTCTGTATTTGACATGGAGATGAAATAGCTACGTTCCTTAGTGGAGCCCTCAGTGTCATGTAAACGATCCGTCGGAGCAGTTGTTTGAAAATGCCAGTTCAGATTACTCATAGTCTTAATGATGTGTTTAAAATGCATAGCTGATGAGATTCTGTCTCTTGTAGTTGAAGATGGCCTCTACAAAGGAGAAGCTCATCGCTCATGTGAGCAAGGAAGAGTCTGCAGGGCCCACCAACAAGGTGACAGTGGTGGGAGTGGGAATGGTTGGAATGGCTGCCGCCATCAGCATCCTCCTCAAGGTCAGTGAGTCACTGCAATGGATAAACAGCCATTACATTCATTACAGTCATGCTTTGCCATTTAAAATGTCTAAAATTAATTTTAAAATAGAAAAAATATATAAATTATACAATTCATACAATTAAATAACAATGTTTTTCCATTTATTTAAAATATATTTTTTTAAATAAACTGAGTAAAATTAGATATTTTAAATTATGTAAATGACTAATTAAAAAAGTAATTATTTTTACTTAATTAGAAAATAAATTGAGGAACTAATAATGTTATCTTTTAAATTTAGTAACCTTGATCTACATTACAGATTTATTTTAAAATTAACTGAAAGATTATGATTTTATTTTAAAATAATGAGTGAAATTAGACCAGTTAAATTACCTAAATGAGTAAAATTGGGCCTTTTGAAAATATTTAAATGGTAGATTTATTTAAAATTAGCTAGGAAATTAATAATGTATTTTAAAATAAATTGTTAAATAAGACCAAGTTTTCATCGTTGTAATGAAAAAGGATGGAAATGTGCCTTGCGTTTACTACAAATGCTTGAATATTAATTATAAATATTATAAATTTATAATATTACTATATATATATATATATATATATATATATATATATATATACACTTAAACTGAGTAATTGGAAGTGTTAAATTATGCAAATGACTTGTTGATAATTAAGAATTTAATTATATTTTTTTATTTAATTATAAAAAATTGCAGTATTCTAAAACAAATTGAGTCATTAATGTGTGTCTGTATATATTATTATTTTTAATGCAGTAACTTTTTAAAAACATCTAAATTACAGATTTATTTTCAAATTAATTAAACAATTAATAATTGATTTTAAAATAAACTGAGTACAATTACATCTGTAAAATAACCTAAATGACAAATCTATTTTAAAATAAATTGAGTTAAATGTGGCTTTTTTAAAATATCTAAAATGATAGATTTATTTTCTAATTCATTTTAAAATAATTAGATCTTTGTAAAGCATCTAAATGACAGTTTTCATTGTTCTAACAATAAAGGACAGAAATGTGCCTTGTGTTTACTACAAATGTCCAATGAATATTAATTATAAATAGTTTTTTTTTAAATTATAAATATAATTATAATTTATTTAATTTTAAACAATGCAGAATTATCAAATAAATTGGGCCTTTTTTTAAAAAAATATTTAATAAATAGATTTATTTATTTTTTTATTAATAAAGAAATTAATAATTGTGGTTCTTGTGGGATTCTTTTGTGAGCCGTTTGGGTTTGAATCTGGCTCGTGACATTTCCCAACCCAGTTCCCTCATTATTTCTTGCAATCTAACTTTTTCTGTAAAGAGTAACTATATTAATCTCATATCACTTATATTTGAATTTGAGATTTGATAAAGTTTTATGAGGTAAGCAAATAATTATGTGCCTTTATAATACAATTTTAACAACTGGTTAGAATTTGGACCATTTGTGTAGGTCCAAATGAAATCAAATGCCATGTTGTGTCCACTTTTTCCTGTAACCTCCAAACAAAACAAAAAAAAGAATGAAAATGTCTCATTGATTCTTGCTTGAACTTGGGGATGAGCTTATTATTTTCTCCTGAATTCTCACTGTGAGTGAAACTGCTGTGGCTCAAGGAAATAACACCTTTCCTGACCTTTGAACATCAAGCAATTTCTGAATGAGCAGGAAGGCCTTGAACCCCCGCCAAGAGTAAACATGATCCCTGTATCTGCGGACCAAGCAAATTCTAAGAGTTTGCATCACTCTTCAGCTCTCTGCATTTTTCCATTGGTGTGAAATGCAATTGCTGAACCTACAATGCATACAACAAAAACTAGCCATAAAGGTCAATTTTTTTTGAAGATTGATCATCTGAAAGTTGAATAAATTTAAGCGTTCCATGGATGTATGGTTTGTTAGGATAGGACAATATTTGGCCAAGATGCAACTATTTGAAATCTGGAATCTGAGGGTGCAAAACGAATCAAAATACTGAGAAAGTTGTCCAAAATGAAGGTCTTAGCAATGCATGTGTTTGTGCAGGATCTGACTGATGAACTCGCCCTAGTGGACGTGATGGAAGATAAACTGAAAGGAGAGGCCATGGACCTGCAGCATGGCAGCCTCTTTCTCAAGACACACAAGATAGTGGCGGATAAAGGTCAGATTTCGTAGTCTACCATTAAACTAAAATGTGAGTGAAAAAAGAAGGCAATTTATGGTTGATGATAAGGAGCAGGAAGTTTGATTGGTGCTGTTTGGTGGTAAAAACGGTGTGCTTGAACACACTGCAAGGTGTACAAATTTTGGGCACCGTTTTAATCTCTTATGTACAGAGTAACTAATCTGAACAACTCTTCATGCACAGCAACTCCCAAAAGTGCAATAATTGGCACTCATGACGTGAAAGATTTCATTGACATTCACAGTTTGTTCCAATACTCAAAGATGGCCCGACACTGGTCGACCATCCTGTTGCTTTGTCACGCCTTCAACAGAATAATTTTATAAACTTTATTGACTTGAGAAATGATTTTGAAGCCAATCTAGAATAAATGTCTATTCACACCAAGAACAAATTGCAAGAGAAAGGTCTATTCCAGGGATGGGAAACGTCAGTCCTAGAGAGCCACAGCCCTGCAGAGTTTTACTTCAACCCTAAACAAACACACCTGAACAAGCTAATCAAGGTCAGAAGGGTTACAAGGTAGTTCATTAGGGTTGTAGTTTAACTTTGCAGGGCTGTATCAAACCCAGGAGTTTAGGGGAGGTCAGGAGTCCTCAACTCTGGACCTCCAGATCTACTCTCCTGCAAAAGTTTATCTCCAACCCTAATCAAACACACCTGAACAAGCTAATCAAGGTCAGAAGGGTTACAAGGTAGTTCATTAGGGTTGTAGTTTAACTTTGCAGGGCTGTATCAAACCCAGGAGTTTAGGGAGGTCAGGAGTCCTCAACTCTGGACCTCCAGATCTACTCTCCTGCAAAAGTTTATCTCCAACCCTAATCAAACACACCTGAACAAGCTAAACAAGGTCTTCAGAATTACTACAAAGTTGCAGGTGTGTTTAATCCTGGTTGGAGCTAATCTCTGTAGGAAAGTGGATCTCGAGGTCCAGAGTTGAGGACACCTGCCCTAAGTCTTCAACTCGTCTTCTGGGACCAACTCTCCAGCAGAGTTCAGCTACATCCCTAATCAAACACACCTAAACAGGCTAATTAAGGTCTTTAAGATTGCTACAAAGTTGCAGGTAGGTGTGTTTAATCTTGGTTGGAGCTAATCTCTGTAGGAAAGTGGATCTCGAGGTCCAGAGTTGAGGAACCCTGCCCTAAGTCTTCAACTCGGCTTCTGGGACCAACTCTCCAGCAGAGTTCAGCTACAACCCTAATCAAACACCTGAACCAGCTAATCAAGGTCTTTAGGACTGCTTCAGAGGCTACATGAGCTAAAGCCGGTTGGAAATAAACTTTCCAGGACAGTGGGTCTCTAGAAGCAGGGTTGAAGATCTAAGGTCTAAACCAGGAGTGTCCAATCCTGTTCCTGAACGTCTACCTACTTACAAATTTCAGCTCCAGCCCTGATCCAACACACCTGTAATTATCAAGTTCTCCTGAAGATCTTCTAAGCTGGTTCAGTTGTGTTTGATCAGGGCTGGAGCTGCACAGTGCAGGGAGGAGGTTCTCCAGGAACAGGACTGCCCACCTCTGTCTAAACCAGGGATAGGCAATGTTTGTCCTGGAGTGCCGATTTCCTGCAGAGTTTAGCTCCAACCCTGAAAAAAATATTACCTGGCTGTAGCCTTAGTAATCCTGAAGACCTTGATTTGCATGTTCAGGGGGGTGTTCCATAAAACAAGTTTACCAAATAAGCCAGGCTTAGTTTCAGTTAGTCTGACTTATTGTCACTTGATTTGGCTCAAAATAAGTCAGACTAACTGAAATAAGCCTGACTTATTTGGTAAACTTGTTTTATGGAACACCCCCCAGGTGTGTTTGATTAGGGTTGGAGCTAAACTCTGCAGGACAGCGGCACTCTAGGACTGACGTTGCCTATCCCTGGTCTAAAAACATATTTACAATTATTCGGTCTTGAAGTGCATTTTCCAAAAACATAAACATAAGCATAATCAGATCATTGAGACCCTTGAAGCCAGTGGTTTCTACAGTTTACTTAAGCTTGGTCTTAACAGGCTTTGAGAGAGTGTTTGACAGGAATAAAGAAACCAGGGGAGTGTGAGATCTTTCTAAAATTGATTATTCCATGTGATTTCCAGACTACAGTGTGACCGCAAACTCCAAAGTGGTCGTTGTGACCGCTGGAGCTCGTCAGCAGGAGGGCGAGAGCCGCCTGAACCTCGTCCAGAGGAACGTCAACATCTTCAAGTTCATCATCCCCAACATCATCAAGTACAGCCCCAACTGCATCCTTCTGGTGGTCTCAAACCCAGGTATGTCATACCTGGACTTTTTTTTTTTTTTTCAAAGGTTTCAGTTGATGTCATGTAGCCTCAGAGACTGCAAACCAATGTTATCTTCTCTTCAGTTGACATCTTGACCTACGTGGCCTGGAAGCTGAGCGGCTTGCCCAGGAACCGTGTTATCGGTAGCGGCACAAACCTGGACTCTGCTCGTTTCCGTTACTTGATGGGAGAGAAGCTGGGCATTCACCCATCTAGCTGCCATGGTTGGGTAGTTGGAGAACATGGAGACTCCAGCGGTGAGGACTGCAAAGATGATTGGGAGCACAGATGTGCTTTAAGAACACTATGAACACCAATCATTTCCTTCATAAAAAGTAAACGTCCTGTTTCTATTGTAGTTCCTGTGTGGAGTGGAGTCAACGTTGCTGGAGTGTCCCTCCAGGGTCTGAACCCTGACATGGGAACAGAAAAAGACAAGGAGGATTGGAAGAGCGTCCACAAGATGGTGGTTGACAGGTGAATTACTTGAACAGTGGTTTAGTGCACTCATAATTGCCTCAGAATGACATATAGAAAAATTTTAGGGAGAGAGGCCAAGTGTTACGAGTCGTTTCTCTTTGTTTGTATACGATCTGTACTAAATGAGTACTCTGTGTTGCCATTAGAAAACCTATAAATCAGATCGTTGAGTATTTGTCTTGATGTATTTAGTCTGGACTCGTGGTTGTTTATCTGTGTTTAACATAAATCTGTTTTGTATTGGCAGTGCGTATGAGGTTATTAAGCTGAAGGGCTACACTTCCTGGGCTATTGGTATGTCTGTAGCTGACCTGTGTGAGAGCATCTTGAAGAACCTACGCAAGTGTCATCCAGTTTCAACTCTGGTCAAGGTGAGATTCTCTTGTTTACTTCTCAACGGCCATCCATCTTTATTAACCAAATATTGTGAACCATTTTTCTAGTACGGAGAGTCAGAACATGAACAGACCCATATTTTATAATAAACTCCATTTCAAAACCGCCATCTAATGAATGCTAGTCCAAGTGAGGGATTTGGGAAGCTCTTCATGGACGGCAGTTCTGTATTCAACAAAAACGTAAACTTAAAGCACAAGGAAGAACTGACTAATGTTTACATTTGATTCCAGTGTCTTAACAGTTGGATTGTTAGCTTAGCAACATGCTAATGTACAATCTTAATATGTACTGAGTACCCAATCTGAACAACTTTTTGTCTGCCACAAATAGTGCTCATCACTCAAAGAGCATTGACTTGATTAACATTCACAGTTGGTTCCAGTACATCTTACGTTAGCATGCTGCTAAGCTAACAAACGCACAAATATTGGATATGGTTTTAATTGGATTGATCTATCTTGCCGTACAAGTAACTGATCTAATCAACTCTTCTTGGACGAGTACTCATCACACAAAGCAAGTATGTTCACAATTAGTTTCGACAGATGTCCTGTTAACATGTTATTAACAAAGCGCAAACACACAAATATTTTGTTAAGGTTTTACATTAATGAAACTGTTTCATGTACCGAGTAAAAGCTCTGAATAAACTCTTCATGGACAGTGACTCGCACAATTAGTGCTCATGACATGAACCGCTTAAAAGACTTGACATTCACAGTTGATTTCTGTATATTTTATGTTAGCATGTTGCTAAGCTAACAAAACAAGCACAAAAGCACACATATCGGGTGCACATGCAAGTACATTTAACTTGTTTATCTTCCAATGCTTCCTTACTCAATACACTAATGTGGTTAGCATGTGCCTATTTCATTAGCATAGCGACATGCTAACAGCTAACTATCGGAAGCCACTGCAGATTGAGTTTCCTTTGTAAGTTTTCATTGCACTTTCTGAATTTCTGAATGCATCTCTCCGCCATTTTTCGATGAAATTCTTCTCAGAGTTTGTCGGAGTGCATTCTGGGATTGAATTAACTTTGAAAGATATATGTGATGCTGCTTTATATAAGGCCAAAATGAGGCATCTACTAAGGACAAGTATTTTCTATCTCTTTAGCATAGTGACATGCTTACGGCTAACTATCGGAAGCCATTGCAGATTAGATGCCTCAAAATGAGAAATGTAATAAGGACTAGTAATTTCTATCTCTTTAGCATAGCAACATGCTAACGGCTAACTATCGGTAACCATTGCAGATTAGATGCCTCAAAATGAGAAATGTAATAAGGACTAGTAATTTCTATCTCTTTAGCATAGCAACATGCTAACGGCTAACTATCGGTAACCATTGCAGATTAGATGTCTTTATTAGATGCCTCATTTTGACCTTATATAAAGCAGCATTGCATGTAGCTTTCGAAGATAATTCAATACCAGAATGCACTGCAACAAACTCTGAGAAGCATTCCATCCAAAATGGTGAAGAATTTAAAAATTCAGAAAGGGCAATAAAAACTTGAAGGAAAATTGGGCAGTTTGAAAACTTCTGATAGTTCGCCATTAGCATGTAGCTATGCTAAAGAGATAAAAATTACTTGCCTCAAAATGAGGAATCTAATAAGGACAAGTCTTCAGCATAGCAACATGCTAACGGCTAACTATTGGAAGCCATTGCAGACTGAGTTTTCAAACCACCTGAGTTTCCTTTGTATTTCCTTTCTGAATTTCTGAATTCATCTCTCCACCATTTTGGATTAAATGCTTCTCTGAGTTTGTCGTAGTGCATTCTGGGATTGAATTTTCTTCGAAAGATACATGTGATGCCCCAAAATGGGGCATCTAATAAGGACAAGTCATTTTATTCAAAGCAACTTTTGATGTGTGAAATTGTGGGCTAGGATTAGCTTGCTAAGTTTTGGAACAGCTACAGAGCACCATTATCATTGTGTGTTGCTTATTCACAGGGAATGCATGGTGTGAATGATGAAGTCTTCCTCAGCGTGCCTTGCATCCTGGGTAACACCGGCCTGACAGATGTTGTCCACATGACCCTCAAGGCGGACGAGGAGAAACAGCTGGTGAAGAGCGCCGAGACCCTGTGGGGCGTTCAGAAGGAGCTGACCCTGTGAACCGTGGTCTCCTCCAAAATGTAGCCAGTGTCACAAAACCTCTGAGTCCTGCCTATCTCTCTCCTGACCTCGTAAACCTCACTGCCTGTAGCTGTCGGAAATCTCCTCGCCAGTCTCAGATTGTAACCCTCCTTATTTTAGCTACAGAGGAGAAATGGTTTATTCCTGTTGTCTTGACAAAGATCATCAGCCTTTGTAAAAGTTTGTGTCTATGTGCGTACTATTGTATATTCAAGAAAGAAGCACTTGTGAACAAGACGATGTGCAATTTGAGTCTCTTCTTTTATTCCGTTCTGAGGTCAGCTAGCATTCCGTACTCGCGTCCTGCGTCACGCAATTGATCATTTCAACAAGACCAACACGTGAAACCAAAGTTTTACAAAATATCAGTTTCATGAAATATCACGGTGTGTTTACATGTATAACAAAACGATAAACGTTTAAAAATCAGGTCAGAATCCTAGAAAGTTGTTCTTTGAGTTTACAAACTCAAATTGTAAAAAGATATGCGCACAATAGTTCTCATTTGAAAAACAAAAAACTGGTCATTAAACGATTTTCTGCATAACTTTTCACACCGAATTGAACGCAGCTAAGTACCTTCAAATTTTTATGTACAATTTTAAATGCTAAAATGAACAAGAATGGTTTAGCAAACTATTTTAAATTTTCGCATTGAATTTGATCTAACAGTTTAACTTATAACTGTTTTAAAAGAATGGTTTTACATACAATTTAGAATTTTTACATGAAATGCAACAGTTAAGAATAGTTTCACGAACAATTCTTTTAAAAGTTCTAAAATTTAAAATCATGCGCTAAATTTTTACATTAAATGTGACAGATAACTAAAGAATGGTTTAGCGATTGACTTAAAATTTTCACATTAAATTTGATCCAACAATTTAACTTAGAACTGTTTGAAAAGAATGGTTTTACAAAAAATTTTGGATCGTCACATTGAATTCAATACAAAAGTTTTACCATAGAATGATTTTTCGAACAATTTCAAATTAAATGCGGCAGTTAGCTCAAGAATGGTTTAACGAAAGATTTTTGAATTGTCGCACTGAATTTGATGCAACACTTTAACTTAACTGTTTTGCATTTTAAGTTGTTACATTAAATGCAGTTAACAAATAACGCAAGAACTGTCAAGTAAAATTTAATGCAATGGTTTTACGAACAAATGTGAAATTCTACATGAAATAAACGGTTAACTTAAAAATGGTTTAACGAATGATTTTGAATCGTCGCATTGATATTGATCCAACAATTTAACTTAGAACTGTTTTGAATTGTAATGTTAAATTTAATGCGATTTGGGTTTACCTTAGAATGGTTTTACGAACAAAAGTGAATTTCTACATGAAATGTGACAATTAACTTAAAAATGGTTTAACGAAAGATTTTAAATTGTCGCATTGAATTTGATCCAATAATTTAACTTAGAACTGTTTAAAAACAATGGTTTTAGGAATGATTTTGAATTGTCGTGTTAAATTAAATGTGATTTGGGCTTACCTTACAATGGTTTTACAAACAAATGTGAAATTCTACATGAAATGCGACAGTAAACTTAAGAATGGTTTAACGAATGATTTTGAATCGTCGCACTGAATTTGATCCAACAATTTAACTTAGAACTGTTTTTAAAGAATGGTTTTAGAAACAAATTTGAATTGTCACATTGAATTTAATGCAATGGTTTTACGGAAAAATTAGAATTTCCACAAGAAATGCGACAGTTAACCGAATAGTTAACCGAATGAGTTTGAATTGTTGCCTTTAATGGAATGCAACGGTTTTAGAATCAATTTTGAATTGTTACACTGAATGTTACTTAACAATTTTGAATTGTTAATTGAATTAAACGCAACCATTTGCGTAAGAATGTCAAAACACTGTTTAAGGCATTTCATCATCGCAAACATTGCAAGACTGCGCAAGAAAACACACGCCATAACCCAAGTTTAATGACTTTGCGTGACTTCTTCAATCATAAGTGCACTGATTGTCTACCGGAAAAAGCACTTTTACGTATATCTTGGGATAAAAAAAACTTTTACAACGGCTTAATTTGTTCTCGAGGTTAATTGTAAATTATGGTATGACATAAAATCATATTGAGGTGTTGAAAAATGGTTTAAGTTTATTGTTTAGATAATCCATCTACTTGCAATTTGTGTAAGTGTACACCTTACGTATCAGCTGGAAACAAAGTGCTGTTTTTAATGTATTTTTTTTTCTGTCAGTGTTGGTTCAACGCAAGAGCAACGACACACTCCTAGCCGAGTGGTGATACACAGCGACGGTTATAGCTGTTACTTGAAGCGTGTGATTGTAGAATTGAGACGCAGCCCGTGACTGAATAAACATAGTGACTAACTACAAAAGCTCTCTATTGGTCTCTTTGTTCTGAAGGCTGAATAGAAATAACAGCTGTACAGAAACAAACCGGGTTAGTGGACCATTTTGTCTAAATTGACTGCCAAGAGTTCATTAGAGCATTTCAGGTGCATCAAGTTATACAACCAATATATCAGGCCCATCTAGGGTTCAAACACAGGTTAGGCACATGATGTATCACGCGCACTTATATAAAAACATAACGCAAGTGTTGAACATTCACAAATCTATCACGACTCAAGATCATGTTCTTTTATTGATCTGCCAGAAGTCATAATCTACAGTCTGGTACAAATAAGAACAAATATTAGCAGATAAGAGGGTAAAGTCGCACTAAGATATGGCAAGTCAAGTCTTGAAAATCTATTTCACATCCCAAAAGTGCATTAAAACAACTGACTGAAATGCAACAGGTACAAATTGTTACTTTTTTTAAACATTTGAAAGAATAAAAAGTCCAAAAATGTAACATTATTAGTCACAACCCAAACTCTTTGTGTACAGCGAAATGACATACAGTTGTAACAACATTACAATAAATCTGGAACAGCGAGTAGTTCCCAGTTGCAATGAGATAAATAATAAATTTAGCAAAATAAATGTAATAAAATTGAAATATGGAACCATAAGTCATCCATGTACTCCATAACTTGGGTGAATCTCACAGGAACGGTCGAGAAATGTCCTATGACACACCAAAATCAAAAAGGAATGATACAATTTTGCATAAAGAAAACTTACATCAAGATTTATGCATTGCATTCCCCTCATATTTTTATTGTAAAGAAAAAAAACACAAAATACATTAAAATCTGATTTGTTTTACTGAATTTAATTTATGCTGGTTTTAATTAATTTTAATTAAACTAAATCCAAAATGTGTAAAGAAAACTTGCATTAAGATTTTTTGCATTGTGATATTAAGTACATTTTCCTTCCGATTCTCATTGTAAACATTTTTTTTTACAGTATTGACTTTTTTATTAACGTTTCTTAATTTTAGGAGTAAATTTACTTAATTTTTCCCACATTTTTACTTAAATATACTTAATATTTTACACTATGTAAAAATAGTCCTACTTTTTATGAATCTCACAGAAATGGTCAAGAAATGTCTTCACACCAAAATTAAGAAAAAGGAATAATAAGTAATATTTTGCATAAAGAGAACTTGATTAAAGATTTTTTGCATTGTGATATTAAGCATATTTTTCCTTAAATTCTCATTGTAAAGGAAAAAAAACTATTTAAATTATAAAATATATTTTAAATATCTGATTGATTTTACTGAATTTAATTTATGCTGGTTATTATTGGGGGGGAAATCCAAATGTTGAATAGGATTATTTTTATCACTGTATTACAGTACTTTTTTGATCATGTTAATGAGAAATTTGAGGGGACAAAGTACTTAAATGTAAAAAAAAATGTACTAATTTTTACTTAAAAGTGCTTAATATTTTACACAATTAAAAAAAAATTAATAGTCTTAATTTTTTATGCATTTTACATTTCTTTTATGAATCTCACAGGAATGGTCAAGGAATTTCTTATTTCACACCAAAATTAAGAGAAACAAATAATCAGTAATATTTTGCATAAAGAAAACTTGCATAAAGATTTTTTGCATTGTGATATTAAGCATAATGAGGAAAAAATGTATTTAAATTTGTATTTCAAAGCACTTAATATTTAACACAGTGTAAAAAATCTTAATAGTCCTTTTTTATGAATCTCACAGAAACGGTCAAGAAATGTCATATTTCACAAAAATTTTGAGAAAGCAATAAGAAGTAATATTTTACATAAAGAAAACTTGCATAAAGATTTTTTTACATTGTGATGTTAAGTATATTTCCCATCAAATTCTCATCGTACAGAAAAATAACTAAATATACAATTATAAAAAATATATATTTTTAGTACTGTTACAGTATTGACTTCTTTATTGAAATTTTAGGAGTACGTTTAATGAAATGTTTACTTAAATATACTTAATATTTTACACAATGTAAAAAAAAAAAAATCTTAACACTCCTAATTTTTAATGCATAAAAAGGTGAACTTTCCTGTGAGATTCACACAGTTATGGAGTAAGACAACGTTTTGTAACAGTGCCTGAATGAAACCAGGAGTCTCCTCACCTATTTCCTGCAGACGTCACATTATAAAAGTGATCACTCCGTACGGTTAATAACAGTAGTATCTAAAGCCAAAGACCCAAAAGCTCAAATGAAAGAAGAAGGAACATAAAGTCTATGACGTCTCATTTACTTCTAATGCTCAGCTCTAGTTTCAGCGTTCAAACCTTTTCCAAATCAAGAAGGTACAGTAGCTAAAATTCTCACAGAAGTAAAATATCATAAACAGCTGTACTCCCACTGACATACCACAGAGCGACTAGATCCGAGGTTCGTGTGATCTGGAGCGCAGGGTCAGTAGAGGTCACTGAGTCCGGCCGTCTTTCGCGCTTTCTGCATGAGCGCTCGCAGCTGGAACTGCTTCCGGGACAGCAGACGCACATGCTGAGGACAAAACGGGGATGTCAAACAAGAATAGTCTAATGTAAGACGATAAATCCCATTGAAAACGAACAAACCTTGAGGAAGACCTCCAGGTCGATGACTCCTCTACGCAGGGCTTCTCCCAGGTAGAAGATGGTGTCCTCGATGGCGTTCTCCTCTGCGTACAGGTTCAGGATCTGTTTGTAGAGCGGCGCTGTCGGGATGATCACGTCGTCGATGTCGTTGTTCTCCGACTGGTTCTCCATCTTCTCCAGAGCTTCGCTCAGTTCCTCGTCCTTCTTCTTGAGGAGCTCGATGTTTCTGTCCACCTCAGCCTAAGATTGGCATGAAAAAAACATGGCTCTACAGTGCAACCATTTCACTCGCATTTGCGATTGAAAACTACCGCGTGCGACTATGAAAAATATTTAGGAGCAGCATGAGCGACTGACCCGACCAGGATATTTGTGTTTGCGCTGAGTGGAGCCTCGTGTTTTTGCAACGTTGAGTAATGTGTCACAGACATATCTCACGAATCCTTTCATTAACAAAGTGTAGAGAGAGTGTAAAAAAGAGATTGATTGTGGAGTGTAGAGATTGCAGTGAACTAAGATGAGTGACAGCTTTTAATGGTTTTTAGGGAAGTTTGTAAATGAGATATTGATTTAATACAACAGTTAAATAAACAAGAAGTTATTATTATTAGCCTGATTTTGCTCTGTTTCGTCATAAAAAATGGTCTGAAATAAGTCACAACACCACTAAAACACAGCGGTGTTTTATGAATGAACGTGTGTTTTTAAATAAAATGATTCAATTTCCCATTCATCACTTGCTTTATTCCTGAATTAATCAGCCGTTCGAACAAAATTAGTGAATGAATGATTCAGTAATTAAATGCATAGAATGCATTGAGAGAATATTTAAAATTGTTCTCTGATATCTACATAGAAGGTATATGGCATAGGAAAGGGCAAAAAATGTCCAGAAATGGTTTTACAGGTCCATTTACAACCCTAGGATTTATCCCTAGAATGAAATGCTCTGTTATTTGGAAGCTTCATGAATATTAATGAGCTCTTCTCTGATTGGCTGTTTCACAGAGCTCAATAGCTGGGACATGGATAAAAATATATATTTAATTAGGAGCTCTAGCCGCTTTTAATATGCGGTTTGTTGAATCTGCCGTTTTGAATCGTGGATATTTTAGTCTCATTACTGTGAACGCATGTGCTCTGTGTAAAGTTACAATGCAGAGGGAGTGCTTCTTACCACACAAGTTGAGCTGCTCCTCATTGATTCTCCAGATCTGTAAATCATTCACCATCATCAGCGCAGTCATCTCTCTGTTTATGTGGTAAGTGAAATCCTATGTATTGCAATGTAACAGGCTAGCGCTAGCATTAAGCTAACCGTGTCCCTTCAGTGGCTTGCCTTGTTTAACTGATGTGCTGTCATTAGTGATGATTGGGCGATGCAAATGTTGGAGGCGTAACTATTAACGTTTTCGGGGATTTTTTCGTAACAGTCTGTTATGTTGGAATTGACCTATTTTTCGGTGGTCTTTTGCAAATACTAGATTTATATAGGAAGGAGGAAACAATGGTGTTTGAGACTCATGGTATGTCATGTCCATGTACTGAACTGTTATTATTTAACTATGCCAAGGTAAATACAGTTTTCCATTCTATGGCACCTTTAAAGTATCTTTTCAGTTTTTTTAAATCATTTAATATTGTTGTATTCAACATTTTATATTTAAAACATGAATCTCAATATGAATTTATGAATTTGATTGCACTCATGGCACCTCTGAGTCTCATTACACATATGAAAATACATGTACAAGCCACTTTTGTGTTCCTCTGTAGTACAAATTAACTGTTTATACTGATTTCATTTGATTGGTAACTTATTCTTATCCTACTTGTTCTTATTCTGTTGTTTTAATTAGACATTTTAATAAGCTTAGAAATTATCATTTTTAAACTGAAAAGATACTTTAAAAAATGCAACTAAATCTGCCAGCAGGTGGCGGCAAAACACTGATTTAATTACTGAATCATTCATTCATTTGATTCGTTCGAACGGCTGATTCATTCAAGAATAAAGCAAGTGACTGTCTTTATGAATGGGAAATTGAATCATTGACTCACTAGATTTGTTTAAAAATGCACATTCATTCATAAACGAAACACTGCTGTGTTTGGATGGAGATGCGCAATGGTATAGTTGTGACTTGTTTCAGATTATTTTTGACGACGAAATAGAGCAAAATCAGGCAATAGTGTTACAGTCAGACAATGTAAGTCACTTAATATTAACTTCTTGTTTATTTAACTGTTGTATTAAATCAATCTCATTTACAAACTCCCTTAAAAATCATTAAAAGCTGTCACTCGATCTCACAAAGCTCCATTATAATCAGTGAAGCTCTCTGTACTCCACAATCAATCTCTTATTTGTGACCTTGGAGCACAAAACCAGTCTTAAGTCGCTGGGGTATGTTTGTAGCAATAGCCAAAAATACATTTCATGATTTTTCCTTTATGCCAAAAATCATTAGGAAATTAAGTAAAGATCATGTTCCATGAAGATTTTTTGTAAAATTCCTACTGTAAATATATCAAATTGTAATTTTTGATTAGTAAAATGCATTGTTAAGAACTTAATTTGGACAATTTTAAAGGTGATTTTCTCAATATTTTGATTGTTTTGCACCCTCAGATTCCAGATTTTCAAACAGACGTATCTCGGCCAAATATTGTCCTATCCTAACAAACCATACATCAAAAGAAAGCTTATTTATTGAATATTGAACATTTAACCTTATGACTGGTTTTGTGGTCCATGGTCACATTTACACTCTCTCTACACTTTGTTTATGAAAGGATTCGTGAGATATGTCAAAACACAAATATGCTGATCGGGTCAGTCGCACATGGTGCTCCTAAATATTTTTTTATAGTCGAACGCAGTAGTTTTCAGTCGCAAATGTGAGTAAACTGGTCGCACTACACAACCCTGAGAGTAACTGTAAATGTTCTTACCACTTCCTGGTCCAGGCGGGACACCATGTCTTCCAGCTTCTGGTGTCCTTTCTTCAGGTCTTCCTCTGTTCTCTTCAGGGCGTCTAGCTCGGCTTGTGCTCTGTCCATCTCCTCCTTCATTCTCCAGCGCAGTTTATCGCTCACGGCTGAGATCAGCGACGCTCGGATGGTGTCTTCGCCGATGGTACCATCACGACTTGGACCTGGATGGAGAAGATAAAGACAATTTATTGCCACTGATTTGGTTTGGGGAATTAGAAGCAAGATGTTTCAGTGTACTAACAATGCACATTTTCACATGTTTTTGAGTAAATGTTGGTGAGTGTAGCCAGCTCACTGAATATCCTTGAAACATTTGAGATTTTGCACTAAGGCCACGAGTTCAGTTCCCAAGGAATGTATCAATTAATAAAATGAATACACTTAATGGCATGCAAGCTGCTTTGGATGAAATCATCTGCTAAAAGTTTATTTGATATCAGTTTTAAGAAACATTATGAATACTGCAGCAAATGTTTTGTTGTTGTTGTTATTACGTTTCCTATAGAATATGTCATTAGACTAGTTTCACGATCCTTCCATGTTTTGTGACTCTAGTCTCACATATAATATATTATATAACATATAATGCATTACAATATTGAGTTACTCCCTAAAAAAGTAACTAGCTTAGTTACTTTTTATGGAATGGAATGTGTTACGTTACTTTTTAAATCTGGGCAGGGCTTAGTTTGTTTTTAATATAAAAAGTTATATTTTTGGCAAATGTAAAAGCCTTTTGACACCAAAAGCCTCAGGATTAGAGGAAAGTAAATTCACGTCTGTATAGCAGACCGCAGAAGAAAAATGCCAACTCTTTAGCAATAAAAAAAGGAAAATAAATGTTAGAATATCTTGAGTAATTTTTGCTTATTTGTAGGAATGAATTAGATCATTGAATGGTTCATACAATGGGATTACTACATAAAGTATATTTGTATTATTTAACATTTTATTATTGCAGGTTTGTGTTGAATTTCACAGTTTTTATTCATTTTGAGGAATACTGTATGTGTTTTTTAGTGAGTGAGATGAATTAATGCAGGTTCACATTTATTCTAGAACTAAAGTAACACCTTACTCACGATTTCTCTCAACATGGGGACAGGAGAGCTTTTAATCAATAAATGGAGTGGAAAGTATATAAATATATTAATAATTAAAATAAATATTTTTACTTTCACTTTGAGAGAAATATTGCTGTATGGGAGAAATGTTTTTGTTTACTATTCAGTGATATAATAGTGCATATAAAATTATTAGATATCATTCCTGATTCAACCTTGGTGATTTTAATAATTGTATAAATAATGTAATTTAAAAAAAAAACACCTAGTATTAAAAAACGATATATATTTTACAGTTTTTAATGTATTTAAGTATTTAAAATATCTTTAAATATACAAATATTTAAATATATTAATATTTAAAATTTTAAAAAGTATGCATTGTTTTAATAATATATAAAATTATTAAATATAATTCTAATTCAACCTTGATGATTTAAAAAAATATATATAAATGAATAATAAAAAATATATTTTAAAATGTTTTAATGTAATTATGTAAAATATATTTAAATATGTAATATGTAATTTTCAAATCCTTTTTAAGTCAAAATTTTGGTTCTGGTTAAAAAAACAATCATTTCAAATTATTTTATAAGGCTACATAATTATGATATGCATCGTAGCTGTAACACACAGCCATTTTGCAATACTTTTTTGTACATTTCGCTATAATCAAATTATGTACCATACAGTCAAGAAATAGTGCTTTCAATTTGATTAATCGTGATTAATCGCATCCAAAATAAAATTTTGTGTTCACATAATATGTGTGTATATTCATATGTATACATATTTTAAGAAATGTATGTAGTAAACATTTATATATATATATATATATATGCACATGCACACACACATATATATATTTCTTGAGTTATTTCTAAAGCACTTAATTATATAATTGTTATGAACATAAATATAAATATTTTCTAAATTTATACATATAATTATACACAGTACACATGCATATATTATGAAAACAAACTTTATTTTGGGGATGCAATTAAGATTTGACAACATTTATTTTACATTATACTGTCCAACAACAATTGAGAAACTCCCTAATGAAAAAAAAAAACACAAAGATTGGTCACTAATTAAAAAAAAAAAATCAAAATATTTTTTTTGTTTTAATTTACAATACTGCACTGTGACTTTTTTTTCCCATATTACGTAAACTGTGCCCCTGAGAACGTCTGTGAGTTGCTCGGCTGAAACGTGTTCATATCATCTCAGCTGTACAGAGACCCTCAAGAGTGACTGCAGACTCACACGATCTGCATAGCACTGTAGTTAATGTCATGGTTCAAACCTAAGGATGAACTTCCCCGGGCCTGATATCCTCTTCCCTCTCCTGCCACTCTAAATATACCCAGCACCCCCTCTGTCAAACGGGGTGAACTAGATAAAGTCCCTTTGACCTTTAGCAGCTCAGAATCCAGTTACAGACCCAACCTTTCACAGCAGTCCAACGGGGTCACTGTACAGCCGGCACGCGGCCAGACTGAAGACCAGAGGTCAGGGTCACGGCAGAGCAGAGACAGACGGGTGAAGCAAATATGAAGGGTCAAGTGTGTTGTAGAGTTTACTTTTATGAAGCTGGTCCAATATGCTTTCTTATTTTAGATCTAGACTCTCAAGGCTGCAATAACCTCTTGACAACTGAGTAAACATCTAGTTAAAGAATGCCTGTATAAAGTATAAGCGTTCTGTAGGTGTTACCAATTCAGATTAACTCTAATTCAGAAAGAACGTTGTTAATCCAGATTAACTCGCATTCATATTAAAAGATACTTAATTCAGATTAACTCACTTGAAGATTGGTACTTCAAATTCAGAGTAAAGACCACTAATTCACATTAACCCAAATTCAGAAATTATTTTTAAATTAAGCAACTAATTCAGATTCAAAGTGAATGCTACCAACTGAGTTGAGATCTGATTCAAATTCAGTGTGTTCAGACATAATGCTTGCTAATTAAGAATTCATATTCATACTGTTGCTCATTTATATTCAAAGTGTTCAGATTAACACAGATTTAATCAGCTCTGATTCATATTCAGTTCTGCCCATTCAGATTAACTCAGATTCAGATTCAAATGAATTCAGATTTACACCGAATTCTACCAATTCAGTTCAGCTCTGATTCCAAATCAGTGTTGCCAGTTCAGAACAATTCAGATTCATACTGAATGTTGCTCATTTAAATTTAGAGTAGTTGTTATAAATTCAGATTAACACAGAATAAGATTGAATGTTGCAATTCAAATGAATTCAAATTCGATCTGAATGCTACAAATTCAATTCAGCTGTGATTCATATTCAGTGCTGCTAATTCAGATCAACTCAGATTCAGACTGAATTTTGCCAGTTCAAATTAATTCTATCAATTCAGTTCTGATTCAGATTCAGTGTTGCCAATTCAGATCAACGAATTTTCATACTGAAAGATGCTCATTTAAATTCAGAGTAGTTGTTATCAATTCTGATTAAAATAGATGTTGTCAGACTGAACGTTGCCAATTCAAATTAATTCAGATTTAAAATGATTGCTATCATTTCAGTTCAGCTCTGATTCTGATTCAATGTTGCCAGTTCAGATCAATTTGAGATTCATACTGAATGTTGCTAATTTAAATTAAGACACAGATTCAGTTTGAATGTTGACAATTCAAATGAATTCAGATTCAAACTAAATGTTACCAATTCAGATCTGAATCATATTTAATGCAGCAAATTTAGATAAACTATAAATTCAGACACAGATTCAGACTGAATTTTGCCAATTCAAATGAAATCAGATTCAAACTGAATTCAACCAATTCAGTTCAGCTCCGATTCTGATTCAGTGTTGCCAGTTCACATCAACTCAGATGTAGATGCAGAATCTTGCTAATTAAAATTGACTTATATTCATATTGAATGGAGAGTAAACGCTACAAATTTAAATGAACTAAGTTTCAGATTGAATGTTGCTAGTTCAAATGAATTCAGATTCAAATGGAATGCTAACAAATCAAATGCTCAGATTCAGTATTATCAATACAGAATAATTTACAAAACTGAATTAAGTCAATTTAGATCAATTTGAATAGTTGCCAATTCATAAACATTTAAAATCAAAATAAATGCTGCAAATTCAGTTTAACTGTGATTCAGATTTTTTAAGTGTTGCCATTTCAGATCAATTTAGAATTTTGTTAATTCAGATTAAATTCACATTAACTGCAGAAAATGTGGATGAACTCAGAATCAGATTAAATAATGCAAATTCAATTTCAGAGTAAATGCTACCAATTCAGATTAATACAGATTTAAACTGAAGGCTAGCTGTTTGGTTTGACTGTGACTCAAATTTAGTGTTGCCAATTCAGATTAACACAGATTCTGACTGAATCAAAGTGTTTAAGTGAACTGAGAATCTAGTTCAGTTTAGATCTGATTCAGATTCAATGTTGTCAATTTAGATTAACCTAGATTCAGATTTAATGACTAATGACTGAAAATTCAGATCTACTCTTTTTCAGACTCAGTTCTGCCACTTCAAATGACTTAGACTGAAAGATATACTCAGCTTTAGATAGAACATTGCAAATTAACATCAATACAGATGTTTAAATTTTGCCAATTCAGATAGAAAGTGGGCTGAGAACAATTCTGAAAAACGCCTACAACTTAAAACTGAAAATGGAATCCATATTGCTTACTCCAGGATGACTGTAATTTGCGGATGAAATGTATATGATGTAGTGCAACTATAAAACTGAGCCAAAGGCAAACATGCCAACTCACCCACAGTAGTGACAGGAGTCTGGGAAGTGTAATGTGCTGGACCGCCTGTGGCAGGATAAGCATTGCCTCCTGGGTAAGGGTAGCCTGGGTAACCACTGGAGCAGACACAAATCATTGCATAACCAATTAATCATGCTCTGTAATTGCAACACAGGTTTTTCTACAAAGTGTTTTCATATCATGAGGGTATAATATTTGTACATATCAAAAAGTACAAATGATTGTAAAAGGTTTATTAAATGTTCAGACTGTTGCATGTGATCTTTGGTCAGACTAAAGGAGTCATTACCAGGGGTTTGGGTTCGGCCCATAGGGAGATACTGCTGGCATTCCTGGCATGTAGGACTCTGGAGGAAAGAGAAGGACACAAAACAAACACTAAGAAATGAACTGCGAGTGCAGGCAGACCTCTGCTGTTTAAAAGAGGCATTACTTTGACAACTGGGAATGGTTGCATATTCATCAACAGCTTATTTTATGTATGAGCAATCTGAGCTAAAAAATTAAGTCACATGAAAGTCTATTTCAGTGGCCAAAATATTTGGCCATGGCTTTGTCATAACAGATTAAGTATCTATGTTTTACAGCAATGCATCCCCATAAGGATTTATCTCCAGGTTAAGAAATATCTATGTCCTATTGCCAAAACTAAATTTAGTAAAAAATGAAAAACAAAAAAATAATAAATGTGTATTTTTAGTACTATTAGCACATGATTTAAAAAAAAAAACTGAATAAAAATGTTTATAGAAATATAAAATCAATGACATAAGCCATATAAAAATTACAAAAACACAACAAAATTAAAATGAAAACTGAAAATATGAAAAATAAACTCATTCAGAATATAAATAAATAAGGATATATCTCCAGTTCAAGAAATATCTGTCCTATTGCCAAACCCAAAAGAAAAAAGAAAAAAATGTGAAATTAAATTTAGTAAAAAACAAAAAAATAATAAATGTGTATTTTTAGTACTATTAACATATGATTTTTTCTTAAAAACTGAATAAAAATACTTATAGAAATATAAAATCAATGACAAAAGCCATATAAAAATGACAAAAACACAACAAAATGACTCAAATTTAAAGTAAAATTAAAATGAAAGCTGAAAATATGAAAAATAAACTCATTCAGAATATAAATAAATAAGGATATATCTCCAGTTCAAGAAATATCTCTGTCCTATTGCCAAACCCAATAGAAAAAAAATGTGAAATTAAATTTAGTAAAAAACAAAAAAATAATAAATGTGTATTTTTAGTACTATTAACATGTGATTTTTTTTTTAAAACTGAATAAAAATGTTTATAGAAATATAAAATCAATGACATAAGCCATATAAAAATGACAAAAACACAACAAAATTACTCAAATTTAAAGTAAAATTAAAATGAAAACTGAAAAATATGAAAAATAAACTCATTCAGAATATAAATAAATAAGGATATATCTCCAGTTCAAGAAATATCTGTCCTATTGCCAAACCCAAAAGAAAAAAAATGTGAAATTAAATTTAGTAAAAAACAAAAAAATAATGTGTATTTTTAGTACTATTAACATATGATTTAAAAAAAACTGAATATAGAAATATAAAATCAATGACAAAAGCCATATAAAAATGACAAAAACACAACAAAATGACTCAAATTTAAAGTAAAATTAAAATGAAAACTGAAAAATATGAAAAATAAACTCATTCAGAATATAAATAAATAAGGATATATCTCCAGTTCAAGAAATATCTCTGTCCTATTGCCAAACCCAATAGAAAAAAAATGTGAAATTAAATTTAGTAAAAAACAAAAAAATAATAAATGTGTATTTTTAGTACTATTAACATATGATTTTTTCTTAAAAACTGAATAAAAATGTTTATAGAAATATAAAATCAATGACAAAAGCCATAGAAAAATGACAATAACACAACAAAAATACTCAAATTTAAAGTAAAATTAAAATGAAAACTGAAAAATATGAAAAATAAACTCATTCAGAATATAAATAAATAAGGATATATCTCCAGTTCAAGAAATATCTCTGTCCTATTGCCAAACCCAATAGAAAAAAATGTGAAATTAAATTTAGTAAAAAAAACAAAAAATAATGTGTATTTTTAGTACTATTAACATATGATTTTAAAAAAACTGAATATAGAAATATAAAATCAATGACGTTAGCCATATAAAAATGACAAAAACACAACAAAAATACTCAAATTTAAAGTAAAATTAAAATGAAAACTGAAAAATATGAAAAATAAACTCATTCAGAATATAAATAAATAAGGATATATCTCCAGTTCAAGAAATATCTGTCCTATTGCCAAACCCAAAAGAAAAAAGAAAAAAATGTGAAATTAAATTTAGTAAAAAACAAAAAAAATAATAAATGTGTATTTTTAGTACTATTAACATATGATTTTTTCTTAAAAACTGAATAAAAATACTTATAGAAATATAAAATCAATGACAAAAGCCATATAAAAATGACAATAACACAACAAAAATTACTCAAATTTAAAGTAAAATTAAAACGAAAACTGAAAATATGAAAAATAAACTCATTCAGAATATAAATAAATAAGGATATATCTCCAGTTCAAGAAATATCTCTGTCCTATTGCCAAACCCAATAGAAAAAAATGTGAAATTAAATTTAGTAAAAAACAAAAAAATTATAAATGTGTATTTTTAGTACTATTAACATATGATTTTTTTAAAAAAACTGAATAAAAATACTTATAGAAATATAAAATCAATGACATAAGCCATATAAAAATGACAAAAACACAACAAAAATACTCAAATTTAAAGTAAAATTAAAATGAAAACTGAAAATATGAAAAATAAACTCATTCAGAATATAAATAAATAAGGATATATCTCCAGTTCAAGAAATATCTCTGTCCTATTGCCAAACCCAATAGAAAAAAATGTGAAATTAAATTTAGTAAAAAAACAAAAAATAATGTGTATTTTTAGTACTATTAACATATGATTTAAAAAAAACTGAATATAGAAATATAAAATCAATGACGTTAGCCATATAAAAATGACAAAAACACAACAAAAATACTCAAATTTAAAGTAAAATTAAAATGAAAACTGAAAAATATGAAAAATAAACTCATTCAGAATATAAATAAATAAGGATATATCTCCAGTTCAAGAAATATCTGTCCTATTGCCAAACCCAATAGAAAAAAATGTGAAATTAAATTTAGTAAAAAAACAAAAAAATAATAAATGTGTATTTTTAGTACTATTAACATATGATTTTTTCTTAAAAACTGAATAAAAATGTTTATAGAAATATAAAATCAATGACAAAAGCCATAGAAAAATGACAAAAACACAACAAAATTACTCAAATTTAAAGTAAAATTAAAATGAAAACTGAAAAAATAAACTCATTCAAAATATAAATAAATACTATACCATTATATAAGTAACACAAAATTACCATTGATAAATTATAATTTAGTATTACAATAAATGGATTGAGAAAATATGCAAAACAATCTTGATGCTAAAAGCAAGCTTCTTGCCCATATCTCATGGGAAATTCATGTCAACTGTATTATGAGATTGGCTCACAAACAGGCTCGAGAAGAAAAGGCTGTGCTCACGGTTCGGGGGTCCGGCTGCTTGGAAGGCCTGGTAAGGAGGTTGTGTGGTGGGTCTGGAGAAAACGGGCGGCTCCTCACCAAACACAACAATCATGACCTGGATGAGGCCGTACAGATCTGACTGAGGCTAATGGACGAAATAAAAGATGAAACAATGAGTGAGAGAACGGACATGTTCAAGGTGTCTGATTTCATATAAATAGCATAAAACATTATCTATTTTATTCAGTGAGCCATGAGGAAAAACATCGTACGTGTTTCCACTCGTGCAGGTATGGCAGGTAGATCTTGCCGTTGGCGTCGATGTGTTTGCCGGTCTTGATCATCATCGCACTTGTGGGCTTCACAAAGCATATAGGAGGATTGTAGGGATACGTATCCAGCAGCCACAAGCACACGGGGATATTATACACATTCCCTGAAACAGGAAAAGCAAGCGTCATTATACGTGTTATAATGCTGCATTTATCTTTACACTATAAACAATTGTCTAACTCACCTCTATAACTAACTGGAACAGTTCCTGTGAGGCTCATCAAGTCTCTGGACGATCCGTCATTAAACACTGTGAAAGAAACATCAGTTATTCATGGAAAACTCCAACGATTTACAAAGTACAGACAGCAAGAGAGAATCTTACCATACGGATCCATAACAGGTTTGAGGTCTTTGTACTGAGAGATGACGTTTGTTATCTCTCTGACAGTGAGATCTCTGTACTTGTATTGCTGAAAGATAAACATAATACACTTATGTAAATAACTAAACAAACTATTATCTCCATTATAAAGCTTTAATGTATGAAAGTACATTGTATCAACATGATATATCAAATTATTGAACAAAACAATACATAATAAAAGATTGCTAATGTTATTAAAGCTATTTTAAAATATTAATATATTTATTTTGACTTTCAAAAGGTAAAACATATGAAACCACCCAAATCCACTGTTTTAGTAGTTTATATAAATACAGACAAATAACATGACTAATATAGTAGATAATCTGAACTTAAACCAAAGCACATATATTTTTTCAGTACTATATATTCAATGCTAAAAAAATATAATAAAGGTAAATAAAAATGTTTTTAAAAAACAATGACACTGATGTAAAAATGGCAAAAGCACACAAAAACTGAAAATATAAAAATAATTCAAAATATTAATAAATACTGAATATAGCACTGTAGATTTTAAATATAAAACTATACTTTAATTTTAAAATATTAAAAAAATATTTTAAAATATTAAGATTTTAATTCTAAAATATTAATAATATATTTATAAATTGCCTAATACAGTAGATAAACTGAACTTAAACAAAAACTAATTAAAATAAATAAATTGAAGCTCTAACAGTACAAAAAAATAATAAAAGTAAATAAAAATGTTTTTAAAAAACAATGACACTGATGTAAAAATGGCAAAAGCACACAAAAACTGAAAATATAAAAATAATTCAAAATATTAATAAATACTGAATATAGCACTGTAGATTTTAAATATAAAACTATACTTTAATTTTAAAATATTAAAAAAATATTTTAAAATATTAAGATTTTAATTCTAAAATATTAATAATATATTTATAAATTGCCTAATACAGTAGATAAACTGAACTTAAACAAAAACTAATTAAAATAAATAAATTGAAGCTCTAACAGTACAAAAAAATAATAAAAGTAAATAAAAATGTTTTTAAAAAACAATGACAATGATATAAAAATGGCAAAAGCACACAAAAAATTACTAAACTTATAACAAAAACTGAAAATATAAAATAATTCAAAATATTAATGAATACTGAATATAGCACTGTAGATTTTAAATATAAAAATAAACTTTAATTTTAAAATATTAAAAAAATATTTTAAAATATTAAGATTTTAATTCTAAAATATTAATAATATATTTATAAATTGCCTAATACAGTAGATAAACTGAACTTAAACAAAAAAAAATTCTTTGAAACTAATTAAAATAAATAAATTGAAGTTCTAACAGTACAAAAAAATAATAAAAGTAAATAAAAATGTTTTTAAAAAACAATGACACTGATATAAAAATGGCAAAAGCACACAAAAAATTACTAAACTTACAACAAAAACTGAAAATATAAAATAATTCAAAATATTAATAAATACTGAATATAGCACTGTAGATTTTAAATATAAAACTATACTTTAATTTTAAAATATAAAAAAAATATTTTAAAATATTAAAATTTTAATTCTAAAATATTAATAATATATTTATAAATTGCCTAATACAGCAGATAAACTGAACTTGAACAACAAAAAAAAATTTCTTTGAAACTAATTGAAACAAATAATTTGAAGTTCTAACAGTACTAAAAATGTAAAAAGGTAAATAAAAATGTTTTTAAAAACAAAGACATTGATATAAAAATGGCAAAAGCACGCAACAAAGTTACTAAACTTACAACAAAAACTGAAAATATAAAAATAATAAAAAATATTAATAAATACTGAATATAGCACTGTAGATTTTAAATATAATAATGCACTTTATCATTAAAAAAAAATGTTTAAAACAATTATCTTCATGTAAACAATATTTATAATTCATTAATAAAATATATTTAATCAAGATGACATATCAAATTATGTAAATGTGCATTCAATAATGATCAGTTAAGTGTTATATGTGTACAGATATCTGCTAATGTTATTAACGAAGGTTATTAAAAAGTATGAATATAACTAGTTTGACTTTAAAACATGAAATCAGCCAAATCCTAAACGGCAATTCTTACTACATCTTATATAAACTCAGACAAATAACCTGCCCGATACAGTATATATAAGATTATGTTTCATTTTGACACAATGATATTAAAACCCTTTCATATTCTGTTCCATTCAATTTAAGTAACTATTCAACTGAAATAATAAACGATACTAACCTTCAGCATCTTTTTAAGAGCTCCTTCGTTGACAACAGCCATGATTTACTCCACAAATATAAATAAACACAATAAACTCTTGAGAAATGAATGAATAAACGTGTGAAATGTGAATATACGAGTGTCTCAGCTCAGGCCAAAACACACCGACAAACACTCGTATTACGGCCTGCTGTCCGACACAAACACTCTAAACACCTTAATAACTCATTAATATAGTCCGAATTATAGTTACTTAATGAGAATTCAATAAATAGAGGTCAAAACGACTAGCATTCATCTCGAAGAAGATAAACAAGACGAACGACGCGAGCGTCACTACAGTGCAGGAGTTTCGCTTCCGGTGGGAGTGTGTTGGGTTTTTCAAAATAAAAGTCAGAAAAGTGGTTTCGGTTAACATTTTTAATGAATAAGCCATTATTCATAATTTACTGCAATATAATACTACATATGGTCTATTTTATTATCCTTAGTATGTAATTTTAGTGGTTAGGTAATCCATTGTCTAATGCATAAAGGTCCACACACAAAATCAACACTTGGCATTTTACAACTTTACAAGTACAACTTAAAAGTATCCTAATTTTTTAAGAGTTTTTTTTTTTTAAATACATTTGGGTAAATATGTTGTGATTTTAATATCCAACTGTTTATGCCCCACAAGATAAAAATGAATATAATTAATATTGTCGTTATTTAAAATGTAGTAAATCGTTGAACATTTTTTGTTTTTATAAAAGCTGCAGTGTTATACGATTTTTTTTTTTTATTCTATGGTTCAATAAATTACACCTTTTATAAATTAAAAAGAAAAGCATAAAAATGTTTATAAAACCTCCCAAAATAATTGTTTACAAGTGTCTATTTTAGTAACAAGTGTTACATTTTGTTGTATTTTGGTGTGAAACCCCTAAATTATATGTTTTTAAATAAAAACTGTATGCTAAACTATGTAATCATGGAAGATTATGCATTTAAATAATGGAGCTGTTGTTATAAAAGCTGCAGTGTTATTCAATTTTTTTTTTTTTTTTTTTTTTTCATTTTTGAGCCAAATGTCAAAATTGTCAAAATTGTGTGGCTGTCTCAAGTATGGTTTAATAAATTACAACTTTTATAAATTAAATTAAAAAAGAAAAGCATAAAAATGTTAATAAATTCCTCTGGCATAATTGTACAAAAGTGTTACATTTTGTTGTCTTTTGGTGTGACACCCCTAAATTATATATATATATATATATATATATATATATATATATATATATATATATATATATATATATATTAAAAACTGTATGTTAAACTACATAATCATGGAAAATTATGCATTTAAATAATGGAGCTGTTGTTATAAAAGCTGCAGTGTTATTTGATTTTTATTCATTTTTAAGCCAAATGTCAAAATTGTCCTCTGGTGTGACTGTCTCAAGCATGGTTTAATAAATAAGTGTCTCTTTTAGTAACAAAGGTGTTATATTTTGTTGTCCTTCTGTGTGACACCCCTAAATTATATTTTTATTTAAAAACTGTATGTTAAACTATATAATCATGGAAAATTCTGCATTTAAACAATTGAGCTGTTGTTATATATAAGCTGTAGTGTTATTCAAATTTTTTTTTTTTTTTTTTTTTTTTTGAGCCAAATGTCAAAATTGTCCTCTGGTGTGACTGTCTCAAGCATGGTTTAATAAATCACAACTTTTATAAATTAAAAATAAAAGCATAAAAATGTTAGTAAATACCTCCTGGATAATTGTACAAGTGTGTATTTTAGTAACAAAAATGTTTTACGTTTTTTTGTCCTTTGGTGTGACACCCATAAATTATATTTTTTAATTAAAAATGTATGTTAAACTACATAATCATGGAAAATTCTGCATTTACATAATGGAGCTGTTGTTCTAAAAGCTGCAGTGTTATTTGATTTATTCATTTTTGAGACAAATGTCAAAATTGTCCTCTGGTGTGACTGTCTCAAGCATGGTTTAATAAATTACAACTTTTATAAGTTAAAAATAAAAGCATAAAAATGTTAGTAAATACCTCCTGGATAATTGTACAAGTGTGTATTTTAGTAACAAAAGTGTTTTACGTTTTGTTGTCCTTTGGTGTGACACCCATAAATTATATTTTTTAATTAAAAATGTATGTTAAACTACATAATCATGGAAAATTCTGCATTTACATAATGGAGCTGTTGTTCTAAAAGCTGCAGTGTTATTTAATTTATTCATTTTTGAGACAAATGTCAAAATTGTCCTCTGGTGTGACTGTCTCAAGCATGGTTTAATAAATTACAACTTTTATAAGTTAAAAAGAAAAGCATAAAAATGTTAATAAATACCTCCGCCATAATTGTACAAATGTCTATTTTAGTAAATAGCAATCTCTTTTTTTCATCTATGTATTTCTGAAAGTGTAGGAAATTGATACATTTTGTCTCTGAAAACTATGTCCTCTGGTGTGACACCATATCCTGATTTTAAATTTGGCAATTCCAGAAAAAAATCCCTGTCAAGCCCATGGCATGTGCACATGGTAAATATTTTCTCAGAATTGTTCAAATATTTAACTTTTTTGGAACCACTATAAAAGTGTTATGTTTTGTTGTCCTTTTGGTGTGACACCCCTAAATTATATTTTTTTAATTAAAAAATGTATGTTAAACTACATAATCATGGAAAATTTTGTAAATGTGTCTAGCAAACTGCTAATGACAGGATAGCTCGGAATAGCACGGTGACTAATTGAAACAAAAGGTAATGGTGTGACAGAAAATGTCCTCCGGTGAGACGCCTGTACTTTCATACCGTAGGACAAAAAATGTCACACCAGAAGAATTTGAAATAATTAAATAAGGTTTGTTTAACTCCTTTTCATTCTTTTTTGATCATGTTCAGCATTCTTAAATACAATAATTACATTAACAAAACTATTTTTTGCTGTTTTCGCAGAAAACTTGTACTGTTATAAAGTGGCATGAAAATAAGTATAAAATGTGATACTTTGTTTTTTTAAATTAAAAAACTGAGGGAGAGAAAATAGTGAAAGAGAGAGTATTCGGAAAAATATTTTTATTTCAAAGTATCTTAAAAAAATGACAGTTGAGTAATGCAATAGGGGAGATATAAATATCACTATAAATATAATTTTGAAATGGTATAATTTTCAGCTGTTTTTAATGGATGACAGCAAAATTTATCTTGTCAAAGTTTGTCTTGAAGTTGTTTTCAAGTTTGTTTGTTTGTTTT
>NC_133385.1:29290808-29316520 GCF_049309525.1 Garra rufa | reverse complement strand
CATTGGTCAAACAAACAGATAGCTCCACCCCCAACCTCACCCTATTGGTTGAGCTGTAGTGTCAGGCTCGTCAGGAAGCTCAAATACACAGAGCAAGTTTTAATGGGCCCTTTTCACAAGATTGTGATGATGTGTTTCAACTGTCATCAGCATTGTAAATCCTTGAAAGTTTTTTTTTTATATTTTGTTTAAAAAAACATTTGCATGTGCATTTATAACACTATACTTTGTATTATATCACCTTTGCATCAAATTACAAAAAAACTAGGTCTATGGAAGGGACAGTAAATTTGACGTTGTTATCTCTTCTGACTGCCATAATTAGTCTCTCTTAATTTTTTTTTCTATTGCTTTTTGAACTAGGGATGCTCATATTGACCGTTTAACCGTTAGCCGACAGTAAGAATTTTAACCGATTATTACTATCAGTTAAACGGTTTAAAAGGGTTTTTTTCTATTCTTTTTTTTTTTTTTTTACGTTTGCTGCATGGTGAAAGAAATAATGCTATTTGTAAGTTATCTGTTTACTCACGTGCGCGTGTCGACACGTGCAGTGTGGCTGTACAGACATATTTCGCTTCACCTTTACTTAGTAAACAGATGTAGTATATGCAACTCAATGGCAAGTGGCGTTATTGGGTTATCAGCGAGTGAATCCATGAGTGAATGTATTCAAATTCTGAATGAATTATAGTCTAGAAAGTGCGCAATAGGCGCTCCCGTTACAATCGCTGGAAAGCTATCACTCATCCTAGAGTAGTTCATCGCAATCTCATAAAGTTATTAAAAAGTAATAAAATAACCTTTACACTGCACAATTAATCTCTTATTTATATAATGCCAACACTTTCTTTGTTTTAATAAGAGAGTTCGCGAAAGTGTAGAAATCAGCAAAACTGAAACCGGCACTTTGGTTGGTGAATGGATTGTAACATAGCCTCCTCTGATTGGCCACAGTGATAATCAAATCAACATACATGTCTGTGATTGGCTATTGCTGAACGCTGTAAAACACGCGCTTCTCCACACGCATATGACAGTGGATGGAAGTCCCGAACCGCAAATTGAAAGGATTTTTGTGATGGTGTTTTTGTCGCGGATCTAACAGTTAACAGGCAGCGGTCCTGCCTATCCGTACAGCATGTGGACATGTTAAAAAACTAGGCACACTGAGGTATTGGCTGGCCTGCTATATATTTTTATGTCCGACGAGAAGAATAAGACCGGTACAGTTCTTCAAAGCGCATAAAAGGATTCAGTGTGTTTTAGTTGTGTCATCTTAATTAGGTAGTTATTTAATTTATACATATTTAGTGTAGGCCTATTTATATTATCCTTTTTTTTTTCATTCAGATTTTCTTTGTTCTCAGAACCGCTGCTGATGCGTGATAATTTAAGTATATGTCAATGCAGTTTTTGTTGTTGCTCTGTATGCTGCTGTTTGCACGTTAAAATAAAACATTTGCTTGTATTTTTAATGTATCATCACAGATACTCATGCATTCTATTTTTATTTTAAACTAATTTATTATTCTAATTTTATCAGTTAACGGTTAATGTTCGGATAACGAGCAGCGGTTGTCGGTCAGGAAAATTAACCGAAATGAGCATCCCTATTTTGAACAAATGGGTATGAACAATATATATTTGTGGTACTCTCCCATTCACTGCTGTCGAAGTTAACCCAATCACGACTTCTGCTGCTGAGTAACCCAAAAATGTGAAAAAGGTCCATAGTCTCACAATTAGAAGAATCAAAACATGTTTCCCAAACATTTTCACCATCTACCATTGGTCAAACAAACAAATAACTCCACCCCAAACCTCACCCTATTGGCTAGCTGTTGCTGTGTCAGGCCTGTCACGACGATCAAACATACAGAGCAAGTTTTAAAAGTCCCACAATTAGAAGAATCAAAACATGTTTCCCAAACATTCCCGCCATCTACCATTGGTCAAACAAACAGATAGCTCCACCCCAACTTCATCCTATTGGTTGAGCTGTTGCTGAGTCAGGCTGGTCAGGACACTTAAACACACAGAGCAAGTTTTAATAGTCCCACAGTTAAAAAAATAAAATAAAATCAACCTACAAATTTCTTTCTAAGAGTCTCTGCATAACAAACTGGGATAGATTAAAGTATTTTAATCTCAAATGAATTCTTCACCTTGAAGTGAGTTTCATACAGCCTACGCATTTGTTTCACAGAGGATGGACCGGCTATAATCAAAGCGAGGGTTTACCGTACACCCAGAAACAGTAACCGTGAATATCACTTAGCGGGGAGAAGATAAAGCGAGTGAGCACTTCACAGTGTATTTCTGGAGAAACAGAAAGCTGCTGTGTCCAAAGCTCCGTACAGCAGTTAATCTCGTACTTTCACACACACAATCCATATTTTACCCACAATCCCCATAGACAACCCCTCCCACCCACAGTGCCAGGCCGCAAACTATAGCCCCACTGCAGCAGCAATAACAGATAGAACTGGGGCTGAATAAGAAAGAGCGCGAGCAGTCATGATTCACCCCGGCTAATCTGGCCGGGGCCTCTCTCCACGCACGTTGACACGGCCCGTCCAGGGCTCCCTACGCAAGACAAATAGGACGGCTGGGGTGGGAATTGTGATGACAGTGTATCACGGGTCACATCGATTTCCCCGCCGCGCGCTCTCCCGCGCCCCACCAGATAACCCTGCACTCCTTTCTGCCCATTGTTCATACCCCACCTGTCCCACCAGCCATAAATTTTCCCCCTTCTTTCCTCGCCACTGCAAAGGGCATTAAAGAAGAGAGGAGCCGAGAGAAAGAGGGGAAGAACTCGCCCTCCTCCTCCTCCTCTCCTTACAGGTTGACAGTGTGTGATTAAGTTTTTGGTGCCGGCTGAAAGTGGCGAGCAGATGAAGGTCACGCAGATAGAGTGTGAAGAGGAAAACGCGCGAGAGGAAGAAGGATAGGGTGAGAAAAGGGGTGAGCAGAAGGGGACGCTGGAGAGAGAGGTGTGAGGTGAACTGTGAGATAAAGCTGGAGGTGAAGACTGTAGAAATGTTCGAAAGCGCACCAGGGGCTGTGCGTCTGTTTCAAAATGAACATTTTGATCATATGTTTCTGTCATATTGTGACTGTAAATGTCTTCATAATTTTAAAATTTGCTTCATTATATTGCCTTTTTTGGTCCTGAACAAAACTGTAATTTTAAACTAATATTTTTTTTTTCCAATGTTTTGAGTCTGAACAAGACGATTGCTGGCCGAATCGCTGTAGTTTATTTCACTCATCATGAGATTTTCATTCACAGCAAGGTGAGAAAGGAAGTAGATGTAGATGTAAAAATATCTGATATATACTAATATATGTGACCCTGGACCATAAAACCAGTCATAAGGGTAAGTTTTTTGAGAATTGAGAATTTTTTTTATTTATACATCATATGAATGCTGAATAAATAAGCTTTCCATTGATGCATTTTTTGTTAGGATAGGATAATATTTGGCCATAATATTGAGAAAGTCGCCTTTAAAGTTGTCCAAATGAATTTCTTAGCAATACATATTACTAATCAATAATTAAGTTTTGATATATTTGCGGTAGGAAATTTACAAAATATCTTCATGGAACATGATCTTTACTTAATATCCAAATGATTTTGGTCATAAAGGAAAAACCTATCATTTTGAACCATACAATGTATATTTGGCTATTGCTACAAATATACCCGTGCTACTTACGACAGGTTTTGTGGTCCAGTGTCACATATAGTACATTTAACTTTACTTGCTCATTAATCTCATTACTGTCACATGATTGTTTATATCATTGTAAGCTGCTTTTAAACAACAGCTATGTATCTATTACTCTGTTTTTATGCGAATAATGGGGGATGGAAACGTATTTGCCAATAAATTCCTCTACGCACAGCAAAAAAGTCATGTGACTTTGCGTTATGGGATGGAATAACTTGACCAACCAGCGAACCGATCTCATTGCACAACATTTGCATCCGAAAGCAGTGACCGCACTTGTGTTTTGTCTGCTCGCTCTGAGGCTCAAGTAATTTACTATATATGAAAATTATTATATTCAGTGACTTCTTCTTCTTTCTTAGTGATGTTTAGTGCCAGTTTATCAGGAAGTGATGATTTTGTTCTCTCTCTTTTGTTCTCTTTTGTTCTCATAAACGATGTGTTATTTTCTAAAAACATTGACAACTTATATACTCAGCTAGACAAGATGAGCATTTGAGGTTAAAAAGTATATAAACTAGGGATGCACCGATCCGTATCGGCCGATCACTTGCGCGTTTTGTCAGTATACTACACACAGCCGTTGTTCACCGACGAGCTGCGCACATTCACACTGATAATGAACATGGATTTGCGCAGCTCGTCGGTGAACAACGGCTGTGTGTAGTATATACGGCTCAACGTGAAATCACGCACCTGATGGCATTTACCGCTGATTACAGAACCGGCTTTACTGACAAAACGCGCAAGCTTTATCGGCCGATTCGTATCGGTGCATCCCTAATATAAACTGTAATTTCTTTTAGAAAATAAACCATCGTTTTGCTAGATAAGACCCTTCTTTCCTCGGCTGTGATCGTTTAGAGGCCTTTGAAGCTGCATTTTGGAAGTTCAAACTCAGGGGCACCATGGAAGTCCATTATATGGAGAGAAATCCTGAAATGTTTTATTCAAAAAACAAAATTTCCTTACGACTGAAGAAAGAAAGAAATGAACATCTTGGATGACAAGAGGTTGCGTAAATTATCTGTAAATGTTTGTTCTGAAAGTGAACTACTCCTTTAAATAAGGTCCCTCTTATTTTGGTAAAATAATTAACATTTTTAATGATTCTGAAAGGGGGATGTAAACTTTTGACCTCAACTGTACTTGTGACCACCTATTGGCGTAAAAATGTAACTCGCAGAACAAATCTTGAACTGATTCAAAAGAATCACTTAAATGAATCAAAATCCCACCCTTCATTCTGTTTCATTCAGAAATGTCACACTTCAGAAATAAAATAGGCTTTCAAGGCCATTTCATGAACAGGTCAAATATTAGCATCAACCTCTTTGTAGTTCTATTTGGTGAGTGGATGTTTCAAATTCAGGCTTGGGGGACTAAAAACTACACTTCCCAGGTCAATGTGGCAGTGGAAAGGAGGTTAATGGCAGCAGGCTCTTGAAAGCCCTGCCCTCCTGCTGGCCCCTGCACACCTAATTGCAAGTCCCTTTTAAACGACAGATTTATCTTGCTGCGGCTGCTGATAGTGTTCACTTCAATTCATTTTATTCCATCCAGCAAAGAGGGTGGAAGAGCCCTCGGCCCATGACATTTACAAAGTGCCCCCGTTCTGTCTCCTCTCACTGTAATGTGCACGAGTAATGATACCGTGCGAGTGTGTGTGCGCGCGTGTTAGGCCAAGCACAATAGGATCTGTTTGTTTGTACATATTGTGTGTATGTTTGTTTGATAAAGATCTCTTTTTGGTTTATAGAAGACAATACTGAATCATTTTTTGCAAATGCAAACATTTTTACAAGACGCAAGTAACAAAAAAAAAATACCTGACCCACCGAACAAAACGCATCCATCCACTCAACCCAACAAAACAGCGCCAGCTGAGAGTACAAAGTGAACAAACAGATAAATAAATAAAATAACAAAAAGAAAGGAAGTGCTTTTTTCTTTTAACCGACCACTGCAATCAATAATTCATTCATATCAGACCTTTTATTTGCTGTCCACTAAAAATAAAGACAATATGAAGCTGCTGGAAAAAGCTTTCTTACCGGTCACAAACAAAGAAACTCAAGTACCACCATGGCCACCAGAGAAAAGCAAAAAGAATAGAAAAAGAAACCTTTTGGGAGAAAGCTTTGTTTTGAGATGTACACCAATTGGAAAGCTTGGCTCAAAATATTTTCTTTTCTATTTTAATTATTAAAATGCTAATGTATCATCAAATTAAATTTACAGATACAAATTAGGTGAAGTGTTCTTGAATGTACAAGAACCTCATCAAATTTGAAACCCCTTTCTCCTCTAACTTCTTCTAAAGATGGTTTTCTCTCAGCGAGTTGCTTGACATAATGTCAGGCTTCCTAGAGACGGCGGATTCTGCCCCCCGTTCCATATGGATGAACAGATGCCGGGGACAGGAACGAGAGAAAGAAGGCTATCTCCCTCAGCGCCTTTAACCCCAATGTGCTTTTCTTGCCCCCACATATTTGTTAGTTTTTATTTCGTACATGTGTCGGAGGGGACGTCTCTTGAATATTCAAAGGGATCCAATTAGGGGGTAATTTAGTGCGCGTCTACGGCGCAGTGTTTTTGTCAGGTACGTGTACACGATCGCACCCGCGCACCCACGCGCTAATATAGGTTTGTTTACACAAAGATTTACATATGAAGATCAAGGCACACAACTAATCACCATAATTGCAAGAGTAAATGTTAAAAGATGGGCAACAGCTAATTATTTGAGGTTGTTTTGAACCGTGAGGTCCTTTTTTAGCACTATATTAACGTCATGAGAGAGGAAATTAGTGACAAGTGTATGTAATGCTGCAGTCTGAGCAAAAAGTTGTAGCTGCTGACTTTATGTTTTGCTTTGTTTTTGATTAAAACAGGTCAGGATAAGGGCTGTTCAATGTCTTTAGATCATATTCAAAATAAATTCTCAAAATGAAAACAAGCCTTTTGATACCATTTAAGACTGTGAAAAGATGTTAATATAATAGCAACTAAGCACATTTTCTCCTAAATTTGTATTACTGCAATATGTCCGGATGTTTAAATTATTAGATGTAAGTGTAAATTTTACAATTAAATCATTTAACAACTGCTAATATGATGTATAATAATTAAGGATTTGATTTAAAATATTATTTACATTATTTGACATTTATTTTACCTTTTCTATTTGAATTTGCCACCATACAGTAGTAATAAAAATTAATAATTAAGTCTTTTTCTATTCATTTTTGCATTAAATACACTACTAGTCAAAAGTTTTTGAACAGTAAGATTTTCTCTAGTAAGTCTCTTCTGCTCACCAAGCCTGCATTTATTTGATCCAAAGTACAGCAAAAACAGTAAAATGTTGAAATATTTTTACTATTTAATATAACTGCTTTCTATTTGAATATATTTTAAAATGTAATTGATTTCTGTGATTTCAAGGCTGAATTTTTTTGCATCATTACTCCAGTCACATGATCCTTCAGAAATCATTTTAATATTCTGATTTGCAGCTCAATAAAACATTAATTTTTTTATTATGTTGAAAACAGCTAAGTAGATTTTTTTCTTTGAATAATAGAAAGCTCAGAAGAACAGCATTTATCTGAAATAGAAATCTTTTGTAACATTAGAAATGTCTGTATCACCAATTTTGATCCATTTAAAGCATCCTTGCTAAATAAGAGTATTAATTTCTATAATTTCTTTCTTTGGATCTTTCAAGTCATCAAGTAATCCTGAAAAATATGTACTCAGCTGTTTTAAATATTGATAATAATGATAATAAAACGTGTTTCTTGAACAGCAAATCAGCATATTAGAATGATTTCTGAAGGATCGTGTGACACTGAAGACTGGAGTAATGATGCAGAAAATTTAGCTTTTATCACAGGAATAAATTACACTTTAAAATATATTTTTAATAGAAAGCAGTTATTTTAAATAGTAAAAATATTTCGCAATATTACAGCTTTTGCTGTTTTTTGGATCAAATAAATGCAGGCTTGGTGAGCAGAAGAGACTTCTTTGAAAAAACATTGAAAATCTAACTGTTCAAATACTTTTGACTGGTAGTGTATGACAACTTTTTGAACTGGGAACAGGCCACACTTGGTCTGATTTGTAATATCACATTGTAGATTGCATAAGTTTCAATGAGCGCAAGACACTTGATTTGAACTTTTTGTGCCTCTGGGAAGATTATTGGAAGGCAATGGTTAGAAATGTTTTTATTTGTGATTTAGAATACATGAGGATGGGGGAGTAAAACTAAAAGTAAAAACTGAGGTAAAAAAAAGTGTAAGATTAAGAAAATAGAGAAAACGAGACGAGATCAGACCTTCCCGCCAAAGCTGGATGCCACACAGACTCTGATGGAGCATTAGCCCACTAGAGAAAAAAGCTTGAGAGAGACAGATCGCCCCTCTGCCAGTTAGACATTTATTCCCAACAAGATGGCAGTGTTTGACAGGAGGCGCCGGGGGAGCCCTAAAGCATGGGGATCCAAACGCCTGGGTGGTATTTATAGCTCTGAGACATAGTCCAATCCGAACCAACTCACAGAGGAGTAACACGACGGAAGAAACTCCTAGATGAACAACCCCACAGATTCACAAACACACAGAAACGTATGCTACTGGACAGTCTTGTTTACACAATTCCTGCAATTTACATGAAAATGTAAAACTGGGTTTCGTAAGGAACCTACTGTGATGTGTTTACTACAGTAAAGGTGTGGACACATTTACAGATGCTTGGTGAAATTTCATTGAGAGTTTCAAATGAGGGTGAAAAACATTGCTTACGTTCAAGTTGTTGTCCTTCACACATCTCTTTGCTGTTGACAATGGAGAAATAAACCTTTCTTTGCTAATTAGACCAGAATATAACTACCTAAAACACTAGCAATCATCTGGTTTGTTGACTTGCTATAACAAAAATTCGACAAAGCACAAAAACTTCCTACAACTAAACCGCAAGCTGTATTACCGGCACAGTAAATGGAAGTCAATGAAAGCGATACAGTGCACGAGTCACTCCCTATCACCTCTTAATTTCGTTCTTCAACTTCAAATAATTCTCAGGGGTTACACTTCCAAAACTTGAGGTCCACGGGGCCCCTGATTCACTAGAGCGCGGAATAACAAGCTACATTAAAACCAGGCCCCCAAAAGGAAATGCACAAAGCACTTAATGAGCTCAACCAAAGCAAAGGACCAATGTTCGTTAGTTAACCCCCACGATACATACGTATACACACGAAAAAGATGAAAGCAGGACAATAAAACCCTAGCAGTAATAGGTTGGAGGAGGAAGTGAATGAGGGGGTATTAGTGTATATTACATTTTAACAGCCATATGCAGGCTGGACCGCAGAACACGTCTGGGCTTTTCTGGAAGATAGAGGACGGTGGGAATGTGAAATGAAAGAATAGTTGGCGCTGTGAGAGCTATAAAAGTGGCACTGCATTGATCTTTGCCCTGTTTGGCTTGAATATTCTGAAACTGAAAAGTACAGTTTTTCAAGTATAGTAAGAAAGCCAGCTAGCATTCAAGAATACAGCGAATTGATGAACTAGAAAGTTAAACTAGATCCATTTTTCTGTTTTTGGAACCAAAAACACTAGGCCATGGTGGCAACAAAACCGACATGTTTAAACTTTGACCAAGTTTTTTTAAAGAACGACGTAGACTAAGAACAAACAGGACTAATTTGGACGCATTCTACAGGAGACTACAGGAAAGGGCAATTTAAACGAACAAATACACCTGCAAATAAACAGGAAAGTAAACAAACTAGAAAAGAGGCCAGGCTGCGTTTTCCTGACACTCCAGCCCTGCGCCTAATGAATATGTGTACATGAAATGAGCCTTAATGAGCGCTTCCTTCTCCCCCAATTAGCGTGTGAAGAGCGGTAGGTGGAATATTAAATGAGAGGAATACTAGGTCAACACCGCAGCCCTTAACCTGCGCACAGGAAGAATGGACTTGCGAGATGAACGCGTCTCAAGGGACGCTGAAGAGAGCCTGAGAAAGTTTCTCTCATGCAGTCCAAAGTTCTTTCGCTTGCTTTATTTAGAAATGTGGACTCATTTGGAAATTTCTCTATTTTTATAGAAAGATCAGAATATGATTTGAAATACCGGAAACTCTTAAACTGCCTGCTGTTCTTCAGAAAAATCCTTCAGGTCCCATAAATTCTTCGTTTTTTTTTTTTTTTTTTTTTTTTTTTTAGCATTTTTGTGTATTTGAATCCTTGAACAATGACTGTATGATTCTGAGATCCATCTTTTCACACCGAGGACAACTGAGGGACTCATATGCAACAATCACAGAAGGTTCAAACGCTCACTGATGCTTCAGAAAGAAAATCAATTAAGAGCCAGGGGGTGAAAACTTTTGAACAGAATGAAGATTAAATTAAAAAAATACATTTCTCTTTTTTTATTTAGTACTGCCCCTCAGAAGCTACAACATACCTGCATGCTCTTAATGCATTATGTTTCCTTCTGGAGCATCAGTGAGCCTTTGAACCTTCTGTAATAGTTGCATATGAGTCCCTCAGTTGTCCTCAGTGTCAAAAGATGGATCTCAAAATGTACAGATTATGTAGTCATGTTGAAGAAGTCACGTGTGAGGTAGGCAAAAGTACCGACCCCCGCAAAGCAAACGTGCAAAGAAAGTTGAGCGCTCTTCACTAAAAAACAAAATAAAAATTGAAAAAAATGACACTTGTTTCACTAGATAAGACCCTTATTGTTCAGCTGGGATCATGTAGAGCTCTTTGAAGCTGCTTTGAAACTGCAATTTGGACCTTCAACCCATTGATCTGGAATGTTTTCCTCAGAAACCTTGATTTCTTTTTGACTGAAGAGAAAGACATGAACATCTTGAATGACATTTCATTTCAGGGGTGAACTAATCTTTTAAATCTGTGCATGGTCTATATATTCATGGCTTTGTTTTCTTTGTAAACTGGTAATTTGCATTATTCAATTCTGGCTCGCCTATCGTTTTCTTTTATCGGTACGACTATCTCTGTCCGCCTCGGGGCAACTTTACTTCGGATGCGATAGTGACACCGCACAGGAGAGCGCGCAAGCCTGAGAGACAAAAACCTGTTCCAACTCTTCCCTCAGAACCAGAGCAGAACACAAGCACCTGTCCTCACCCTTCTCCTCCTCTCTGCCTTCATCTGTGTGTGAATGTGTGTGCGAGGGAGAGAGGAGGAGATAGAGCGCACATCATTTATCACTTGTGTTCTCGTCCAAAAATGTCGCTTTTGTGGGGTGACTTTCAACCGTGCTAACCTTGCCCCAAATTGCTAACTGTAACAGTTTACTTTTTCTTTCCAACATGTCATTGATTTTCCTCGGCTAATATCTGTTCCTCGTCGTTAACACAAAGAGAAACACTGCGCGCCGCCGTGAGCAGACCCTCAAACCCTCCAGCCGGAGAGCTCTCGAGGGCCGCTGGGGCCCCGCAAAGGGTCTTGGTTTAATTAAACCATCACAAACGCGCTTAGAACAGCAATCAACCTAATGATCAAAAAGGGTCTTCAAAGCCCATGGATGGTCCCCTTTGCACATATCTGAAGGAGGAGCTTGCGAATAAACAAACAAAAATGAAGATTAAAAATGCGAGGCTCCGAAAGCCAAGCGCTTGCCGTTTGAGGCCTGATCCCTGACTTGGAACGCAGTAAAGCGATCGGTTCCTTTTACGTTTGTTGTGACTTATTTACCAGCACGCTTATCTCAAAGGGCGAAACAATGGCGCACATTTCTATCAGAAATCATTACAGGCCATTTCAAATCATTTCCGCGCAGCTAATTTCATAATAGCGGAGGGAAACATTGATTGTAACCAGATGCTACATATCTACTCTGTGGAAAACTGGACAGAGCAATTACGGAGCCACAAGTCTCGGCCTACCCCTGCTCCCTTTCGCACACGCAAACGTACGCTAAGTGCTTCTATAGCCAAAGTGCTTCGCATCAGCCTAAGCCAAATACATTAGCACACTATCATACAACACCTATAGACTCTGGACTAGACTTTATGTGTGCAATGAAGTGAAGTTAGAAGCAAAAACCAATGAAAAACATGCCAATACCTGCATAGCACATTGTCAGGGTATTATGGACGTATATGTGACCCTGGACCACAAAACCAGTCATAAAGGTCAATTTTTTTAAAATTAAGATTTATACATCATCTGAAAGCCGAATAAATGTGACCCTGGACCACAAAACCAGTCTTAAGTCGCTGGGGTATGTTTGTAGCAATAGCCAAAAATACATTGCATGGGTCAAAATTATTGATTTTTCTTTTATGCCAAACATCATTAGGAAATTCAGTAAAGATCATGTTCCATGAAGATTTTTTGTAAAATTCCTACTGTAAATGTATCAAAATGTAATTTTTGATTAGTAATATGCATTGTTAAGAACCTAATTTGGACAACTTTAAAGGTGATTTTCTCAGGATTTTGATTTTTTTGCACCCTCAGATTCCAGATTTTCAAATAGATGTATCTCGGCCAAATATTGTCCTATCCTAACAAACCATACAATAGAAAGCTTATTTACTGAGCATTCATATTTTATATACATCTCAGTTTTGTAAAATTTAACCTTATGACTGGTTTTGTGGTCCAGGGTCACAAATAAGCTTTCCATTGACCGAGATACAACTTTTTGAAAATCTGGAATCTGAGGGTGCAAAAAAAATCTAAATATTGAGAAAATAAGTTCCAATGAAGGTCCAAGTGAAGTTCTTGGCAATGCATATTACTTGAAAAATTAAGTTTTTATATATTTACACTAGGAAATGTATTAAATATGTTCAGGGAACATGATCTTTACTTAATATCCTAATTATTTTTGGCATAAAAGAAAAATCGATAATTTTGACCCATGCAATGTTGGCTATTGCTACAAATATACCCCAGCGACTTAAGACTGCTTTTAGGGGCCAAAGTCATACATATCATTACATTGTTGATAATGGATCTCACCAAATATTACCAAAATAAACAGATTCTACAGTAAACAAAACATTTTAGGTATTAAACTGTACTGTATTAATCATTCCCACACCATTTATTCTCAAAATATAAATGATACCTCAAATGATGCTGCTTTTTGAAGACATATGTGTTATTGTTTTTCTGATTGGCTAGACTTTCACCTGTCAGGCAATTAAAAATGTGAAAAATCCCATAGACCCCAGCCATATGTAGGGGCCATAATATCACAGAGACTTAAGGGTGGCTTTTTTGAATTAGGCCAATAAGCAACATCCTACCAACTGCACAGCAACATCCTGGCAACCACCCAGAACACCCTAGCATCATGGTGGCGCATGGTGGTTTTGCACAGGCAAACATCACTCACATTTTCTGCAGAAAATCTAAAATTTGCTTTCTAATATGAGATTTTAAAATCTCCAATCCGTTGTGGGTCATACACTGCCGTTCAGAAGTTTAGGATCAGTAAGTCTCGTAACGTTTTTAAAAAAGTCTCTTATGCATATCAAGGGTGCATTTGTGACCCTGGACCACAAAGCCAGTCATAAAGATCTGTTTGTCAATTTGTTTTTAAATTGAATAAGCTTTCCATTGATGTATGGTTTGTTAGAATAGGACAATATTTGGCCGAGATACAACTATTTAAATATCTGGAATTTGAGGGTGCCAAAAATCAAAAGTCAAGTGTTATTATATTTATGGTAGGAAATTCACAAAATATCTTCATGAAACATGGTCCTTACTTAATAAAAAACCTGTGATACTTTTTTTCAGGATTCTTTGATGAATAAAAATTTAAAAAGACAGAATTTATTCAAAATATAAATCTTTTCTAACAATTTAAGTCTTTGCTATCACTTTTTATCAATTAAACACATCCTTGCTGAATAAAAGTATTAATTTCTTTTAAAAAAAGAAAGAATAACCATTTACTGACCTCAAACTTTTGAACAGTAGTTCATATTGTTAGAAAAGATTTATATTTGTAAATAAATGCTGTTATTTTTAGCTTTTTATTCATCAAAAAATTGGAAAAAAGTATCACAGTAAAAAATCACTTTTATTAAAAAAAATTGTTTTTTAACTTAAAATAATTTGTTACCCCATTGACTACATTTTTTAAGTTTAGTCAACTTGAAATTTTAAGTTACTTGATGTTAAGTGACAACTTGGATATTTTAGTTGACTAAACTTTTTGTTTTCTTTTTTTCACACGTCTACATTGATAATAAATCAGCATATTAGAATGATTTCTGAAAGATCATGTGACACTGAAGACTGGAGTAATGATGCTTAAAATCCAGCTTTGATCACAGGAATAAATTAGATTTTAATGTAAGTGTCACACCCCCGGACTTTCCTGTTGGTTTCTCCCATTCTCTCCCGCAGCTCTGTGTGTTTTGGTTTCTCCCTCATCGTCTACAGCTGTGTCTGTTATTAGTCTGTGTATATAAGGTGTGTGTTTTCCCCTGTACTCTTGTTGGTCTTTAATGTTATCCTGATGTGTCTACTCCGTGTTCCTGTGTCTGCCTGTTCCCATTGGATTTATTAAATGTTTGTTTCTTTACTACGTCGTTGTTCGTGTGTTCCTGCCTAAGTTGTGACAGAAAGACCAACCTAAACAGTTTTTTTTGCGTGTACTCCACCCCGTTTTGTTTATCGTCCTGTTTTTCAGTCTTTTGTTTCCGTTGTGTTCCAAGATGCATCACCTTCGACCTGAACTCATCCTCCTCCGGCTGAAGCAGGGGGATTTACCGCTCGAGGGATTTACCGTGATGTTCCAACTAGTAGCTATCACCACCAGCTACCCGGACGACGCGCTCTGTACGTTCTATGATGCTAGTCTAAACGCATCATGCAGAGCGCCGTCGTCCGAAGACGGCCCTCGAGCGGACTTCGCCGCGTTTGTGGAGTGGACACTGGCGAGAAACAGACCGTCGTTTCCCGCCTGTTCCCAGGACTATCTCGTCAGTGCCACTCCGGACCCAGAGCCCAGCCAGCCACCCAGACCCGCGGATTATGAGCCCGTCACAGACGGAAAGCCCGAGCCCGGAGCGACAACATTATGGAGTGCCGAAGAGGTCAAAACCGCTGATCAGGTGCGTGAGCCGACTATTACATCCGCGCCGGTGGAGTACTTCGAAGAGCAAGAAGGGGCGGTAGAGAGCCCCGCCCACTGCACTACCACTGAGGGTGAGCTGGAACAAGATTATGGGGACTTAATGGACTGTGTCATGGAAATACCTATCTGCCTGAATTTCCCACCCACCCTCCCTCTTCTGCCTAGTCCTGAATCTCCGCTGGTTCCGCCCAGCCTACCTGAATTCCCGTTGTCGACTGTCTGTCCCCTTGCTCACCCTCAGCCCACCATCTGTGCGGTGGGTTTGCCGCAGGTCTGCCAGTCTCCATCGGTGTCATGGCTGGAGGATCCCTCACCATCGCCTCCAGCCTCAGAGTCCTGGACTCCACCTCGGCCCTCCGACCCTGCGGCTCCACCCCGGCTCTCTGCTCCCTCATCTCCGCCGTCGCCCGTCGATCCACCAGCTCCACCGGGCTCCATCGGCCCTCCGGCTCCGCCCTGGTCAGTCGTCGCCCCACCTTCGCCTCAGGACTATACTCCTCCGGCTGTGCCTCGTCGCTCCGTCCCACCGGCTCTGTGGACCTCCTCCCTCCCGTGGGCACAGCCTCGGTCCTCTGTCGCTCCGGCTCCGCCGCGGATCTCCGGATCTCCATCTCCGCCTTGGTCGCCAGAGCCTTGGGTTCCGCCTTGGCCCTCCGGATCCGCGGTGTCACCCAAGATCTTCGGCTTTCCGTCTCCGCCTCGGGCTCCACCACCACCTGCTCCGCCTCCGTCGGTCGGATCCATGGAGTCGTCAGCCTCTCCTCCACCATGGCTCCTCCCTCCATCGGCTCCACCGTGGATGGACATCTTGGCTGCGGCCTGGGTCCCACCTGGCTCCTCCTGCTCCAGCCCCCTCCTGTCACCTCCTTGGCTCCTCCCTCCGTCACCACCCTGGACTGCATCTTGTTCCCTCCTCTCGGAAGTCCGTCCTCCACCTAAGCCCCCTCCAAAGACTAGGTACTGTTCCCTTTTGTATGTTTGTCGGCACGAGGACGTGCCTTCCGGGAGGGGGAGGTAATGTCACACCCCCGGACTTTCCTGTTGGTTTCTCCCATTCTCTCCCGCAGCTCTGTGTGTTTTGGTTTCTCCCTCATCGTCTACAGCTGTGTCTGTTATTAGTCTGTGTATATAAGGTGTGTGTTTTCCCCTGTACTCTTGTTGGTCTTTAATGTTATCCTGATGTGTCTACTCCGTGTTCCTGTGTCTGCCTGTTCCCATTGGATTTATTAAATGTTTGTTTCTTTACTACGTCGTTGTTCGTGTGTTCCTGCCTAAGTTGTGACAGTAAGATTTTAATTATAATTTTACAATATTACTTTTTTCTGTATTTTTAATCAAACAAACACAGCCTTGATAAGCATAAGAAACTTCTTTAAAAAGCATTAAAAATCTTACTGATCTCAAACTTTTGAACGGCAGTGTATATGTAGGTAAAAAACAGAAAAAATGTTTAAAAAAAACTTAAGAGGAGGAGGATGTAAAATGAAGGTGTATGAATTACTGGTCAACGAATAGACAAACACTAACAAGAACGGAAGTGAATTCACAGCAGCATGTAATACAATTGGACAGCACACTGTAGAAGTAAACTAGAGCAGACATATTTGATATAATCATGGCCAATCTTTACTAAGTCAATCCTCTCAGGTGTTCAGAGCGGCCCGCTGCTGTGTGCGTGTGGGTGTGTATGTAGGTTAAACTGACGCTCAGATTGAATAAAGTAGCGCAGAAGTCTACTGATATGTCTTTGAAGATATAAAGTCTGTGTGGTGTTGTGTTTGAACTAAAAAAAATAAAAGTAATTGTAAGTTTGTGGTCAGTGACCTACATTTCCTGGGTCCTGCGTTGCTGCCGTAAATGCGGCATGCTGCGCTTTTAAAAAACGAGAGCGGTTTGCGGTATTCACGCATTTGTGTGTGTGTTTGGGGTGGATTCTTTTCCAGACGCATTAATAAAATATGCTCGGAAGCCAGGTGCACACTGAATCTCTTTAAGAGAGCCTCGGGGCATCTTTGCATCGTCTCCTCCCAGCAGCCCAGTGTGTGATGTGCGTTAGGGGCCGCCACCTGCTGTACCAACACACACTAAGTTACGCTCCAGAAACGGTGCCCACACACACCACAACATTCGAGATTCTCACACATACACACCTGCGTATCACTGTGTCGTAGAGAAAGAAAAAACATTTTCTTATAATGATGAATTACGCACTTAGCTGCTCTAACAGCTCTCTTACACTCATCTACTCGCACAGGCCGTAAATATGAACTTCATACATGTTCAGTTAAGCTTCTAATTAAGTCATTAATTAAAAGAGAAGTGTTGTGACGCTGATATACTGCCAGTCTAAACCAACGGGGTGTAAATTTCACTAACGAGCATCAGTCCGCATTAAAATGTTATGCGTGATGTCAATACACTCGGCAGCGTTAAACCGACATCATCCAGGAGTCAGCTGCGTTTACTACATTGTTCCTGAGATGATGTTTAAAATGTGCTCTAGATCTCACATCTGAGTGGTATGTCCTCCACATGGGTTTTTGTATTGTTACTACTACAAACTAATAACTGCAGGGAATGTTTGGAGTCATATGCACCAGAGACTTTGTTCTTAACCAAATTTTACTATTGAGGTATATAAGATGAAATATTGTTGTATTAAATTTCATTGTAACGCATTTATGAGGCCACCCACAGTAATTGTTGCGTACATGTGGTTTCACCTGTTCATACATTTTTCTGTAAATTTAGATGAAATTCAAGTACAAAAGTTATTGATAAATCAGGATTTGTTTGTAAAAAATGTTCATTTACAGATTCTTCTCTGTGTCTCACAATTCTGACTTGACTGATTATAACATCAGAATTGCAAGATATAAACTTGCAGTTTTGAGAAATGAAGTTAGAATTGCAACATGTAAACTCTCATAAACTTGCAATCACGAGAAAAGATCAGAATTGAGTTATATAAACTTGCAATCGTGAGATATAAACTCGCAATTTTGAGAAATAAACAGAAGTGCAAGATATAATTGCGTGATATAAACTTGCAACTCTGACTTTTTTCTCAGAACTTTTGCGATTGCGAGTTATAGTCAACGGAAGATATAAACTCGCAATTTTGTGATAACTTACAATTGTAAAGTCAGAATTGCGTGATATAAACTTGCAATTGTGAGATATAAATTCGCAATTTTGAGAAATAAATAGAATTGCAAGATATAATTGCATGATATAATCTTGCAATTGTGAGATATAAACTCCTAATTCTGACTTTTTTCTCAGAATTGTGGGATATGAACTTGCAATTGTGAGAAATAAAGTCAGAATTGTGTGATATAAACTCATAATTTGCGAGTTATAAAGTCAATAGCGAGATATAAACTTGCAATTCTCAGAAATAGTCAGAATTGCAAGATACACACTCGCAATTCTGACTTTTTTCTCAGAATTTTGTGATATATGTGATATATCTGGAGTTATAAAGTCATAATTGCTAGATATAAACTCACAATTCTGACTTTTTTCTCAGAATTGTAATATAAACATGCAACTGCAAGATATAAACTCACAATTCTGGCTCACAATTGTGAGTTAAGTCAGAATTGTGAGAAAACTCACAATTCGTAAATTAAGTTTATATCTCAATTATATCTAAACTTTTTATCTCACAATTCTGACTTGACTGATTATAACATCAGAATTGCAAGATATAAACTCATATCTGACTATACTGATTATAACATCAGAATTGACTGATTATAACATCAGAATTGCAAGATATAAACTCATATCTCGCAATTCTAACTTCTGAGAAATGAAGTTAGAATTGCGAAATATGAACTCTCATAAACTTGCAATCGCAAGAAAGTCAGAATTGCATGATATAGACTTGCAATTGCTAGTTATAAAGTTAATTGCGAGATATAAACTCGCAATTCTGAGAAATAAACAGAATTGCAAGATATAAACTCACAATTCTGACTTTTTTCTTACAATTGTGCAATATAAACTTGCAATTGTGAGAAATAAAGTCAGAAAGGCGTGATATAAACTCACAATTGCGAGTTATAAAGTCAGTTGTGAGATAAACTCGCAATTCTCAGAAACAGTCCGAATTGCAAGATAAACACTCGCAATTCTAACTTTTTTCTCAGAATTTTGTGATATAATGTGATATATCTGGAGTTATAAAATCATAATTGCTAGATATAAACTCACAATTCTGACTTTTTTTCTCAGAATTGTAATATAAACTTGCAATTGCGAGTTAGAAAGTCAATTGCGAGATATAAGCTTGCAGTTCTGAGAAATATTTAGAATTGCAAGATATAAACTCACAATTCTGGCTCACAATTGTGAGTTAAGTCAGAATTGCGAGATATAAACTCGCATTTGCAAGAAAATTTCTAGTTTTTTTAGTCTCGCAATTCTTACTTTATTACTCACAACTGCTAGTTTAATTCAATAGTCAGAATTGAGTGTTTATATCTTGCAATTATATCTTAAAAAGTCACAATTATATCTCAAAGTCAGAATTGCGTGTTTGCATGCAATTCTATAAAAAAATTGGGAAATAAAAAGTTGCAATAACATTTTTCTATTTTTTCCATAGATTTCACACACAAATTTGTGCATTACTTTTGTAAAGCATTTTGAGGACAGATATTTTTTGACAATGGAAATTTGCATTACACCTGGTTAGAATACGGTGCTCATCTACTGCTGCATTGCAAAATTTCGTGAAATCCAGTCATTTCAGTAGGAATCTTTGTGACAGGGAATTTCTCAGAAGGATGAAAAATTTTCTGCTGCAGATTTAAATGAGTTTTTTTTCACATATTTGTTGTTGACTGACAAAGGTGCGTTGCTACACTATTGAAAATGGAGCTTTTTTGCCCACAAAATTTTGTTAATGTGATGGCACTTGTATACCCTGCGAGTGGTGTAGACAGTGTTTTATTGTGATGAAGTACTGTAAGTAACTAACCTTTCTCTTTAAGGATTTTCTTCATATTGATGCCGGTGTCTGGCAGTTCTCCATCAGTCGGGTTCAAAACTGCACACATAAAGAAAAAACAATGCATACTCATAGTTGACCCCAGAAGTGATTTAATCCTGACAGCGATGTAACTGTATCCCATTGGGAGCATTCTAGAAAGTTGTTATTTGTAAAAACTACTTGTAATGTTTTGTTATGCCTTTTTTATTCTAAAAAAGTCAGTTTATTTTATGGGTGGGTAAGCTGTAGTCATTATAAATAGCTTTATAGAACTAAATAGGTACAGTATATGTGTATTTGTACTGACCCAGGCGTTCAGGACTCTGTGTGTGTGGGTTTGGGGAGCTGGACACACTACTGCTGGGGTGGGAAGAGGGCTGTGATCCGGGACGAGGGGTTTCCTCCAGAGACGGAGCAGGAGACGGACTGTCCTGTACACACTCCTGAAACACACACAAAGATTCAGATCACATATTCTTTACAAATGACTCAAACAGGCCTGCCATTTTAAGTGAACAAAACTAAAACCAAAGCCATAAAATACATTTGTATTGCTTGAAATAAATGTTAAACAAAGACACGAAAATGACAAAAAAACAAAGTATACACTGCCGTTCAAAAGTCTGGGATCAGTAAGATTTGTAATGTTTTTTCAAGTCTTATACTAATTAAGGCTGTATTTGTTTGATCAAAAATACAGGAAAAAATATTATTGCAATTGGTTTCCTATTTTAATATACTTTAAAACATGACGAAGCGCTGAATTTTCATCAGCCATTACTCCAGTCTTCAGTGTCACGTGATCCTTCAGAAATCATTCTAATATACTGATTTATTATCAATGTTGGAAACAGTTGTGCTGCTTAATATTTTTTTGGAACCTGTGATACTTTTTTCTCTGATTCTTTGATGAAAAAAACAGCATTTATTCAAAATAGAAATCTTTTCTAACAATATAAATCTCTACTAATAACTCACTTTTTATCAATTTAACACATCCTTGCTAAATAAACGTATTAATTACTTTAAAGAGAGAAAGAATAAAAATTGACTGACCCAAAAGTTTTGAACGGTAGAAAATATTTTGAATAAAAGCTGTTCTTTTTGACTTTTTACTCATCAAACTATTTAAGCACTGAAGAATTCTGTTTCTGAAAGACAATAATGATGCTGAAAATTCACTTTGAATAGTAGTGTATAATGTAACACAATTTCTATATAGAATAAACACTTTTTTTTTTTTATCAAAGAATCCAAAGTCTCCAAAAATATTAAGCAGCACAACTGTTTTCAACATTGATAATAAACCAGCATATTAGAAGGATTTCTGAAGGATCATATGACACTGAAGACTGGAGAAACGATGATAAAAAATTCAGCTCTGCTTCACAGGATTAAATTGTATTTTAAATTATATTAAAATAGAAAACTGTTATTTTAAATGACAATAATATTTCACAAAGTTATTTTTTTTCTGTATTTTTGATCAAACGGATACAGCCCTGATGAGCATAAGCAACGTCTTTACTAAACATTAAAAATCTTACTGATACCAAACTTTTGAACGGCAGTGTACCTAAAGATCAAATCTAATTCGAAATATTAACAAAAACTATTATAGTATATCAGTGATACTTATGTTACAATAATAACACAGCTAAAATATATTTAATATCTCTTTAATATTTCTTCCAGTCAACAATTAGACTACTTAGAATCTCCTGCATTTCAAATGTTTCTCCTGAGAAAAAGGCCCTTCACAGATCTCAACAATATCTCAAACGGTGCTCAGATTTGCTAGAACATTTCTAAAACTAATTTTTCTGATTCATTTCTATACAGCAATTGTCTTATTACATCTATTTGAGTTTTCCAAAGGAATTTTAGGAGAAACATCTGGTTGATTCTTAAATAAAAAACATGACTAAGTCGTCCAGTAAATCTTTAGAGGTATCAACCAGGACCTTATTTTTTTCATTCTGTACGTTATATTGGGCTTCCCAGGTGAAGCTATTGCTATTTTAAGTGCGTTTGTGTGTGACAGTGAATATCTATGTAAACGTGTGTGTGTGTGTGTGTGTGTGTGTACTGTACGCCTCGAGCCATTTCTGCATCTCGGAGAAACACACAAGTGTCCTCCTCCAACTGTAAATTGACTCACACACACTCCTCTCAGGGGGAACATGGCAGTAAGATAACAGATAGTGTTTGTCTTTAAAGTCTGCATCTAATATTCCCTAACACGCGCTCCGCACGGACCCAACAGAACATTTATTCTGTTATTCCTCCTCGGAGTATTTCCAATCAAACTCTCTCTTGTAGAAATGAAGACGGTTTGGTATACAGCTCTCTCCCAGGTGTTAAATGGCTCGTAGAGCGAGACCGGCTCGTATCTAACGTATCACCGGAGCAAGACTCCAATCCGAGGGGATCTGCAGCTCTCTGACGGATGTGCTGTGCACGCGGTGAAAATGAGCTGACTCTAGCTGAGAGATCTGAGTGCACATTAGAGCCCTAATGAATGACTGTTCTGCATTTGGCCACTGAAGTGTCAACTTTGTGGCTGCGTGTGTTACCTTGATGACGGACGCTCCTGCTCTGGACAGGGGGCTGTGCATCTGAGCAGCTGCGGCCATGTTGGCGATGGTGTTCAGGTGGTTCATCTGGTTCATCGCCATGGCAACGGAGGCAGGCGGCAGACTGACGGGCAGCAGGGGGTGGGGCATCATCATAAACGGCAGGTCCAGCCCTGGAACACACAACAACAGAGAGAGGGAGAGACTGTTTATATGGAGAACTTAGTTGGGAAAGTGTGACCGTGATGCACTAATCACTTCTGTTTACCCCACTTTATATTTAAAGACAGTATGAAATCAATTCATAGTCTTCACATAATGTCACATTCTTATAGAAATGTCCATCTAGAAACTTAAATACTTAAATGTGGTTTAATGCATTAAATGAATAGTTCACCTGAAAATAAAAATGACCCCATGATTTACTCACCCTCAAGCCATTCTAGATGATATGACTTTCTTCTTTCAGATGAATACAATCGGAGTTATCTTTAAAAATGTCCTGGCTCTTCCAAGTTTTATAATAGCAGTGAATGGGTGTTAAGATTTTGAAGTCCAATAAAGTGCATTCATCCATCATAAAAAGAACTCCACACAGCTCTGTGTGCTTAATAAACGCTACTGAAGTAAATCGATGCGGTTGTGTAAGAAAAATATCCATATTTAAAACTTAATAAATCGCAATCTCTAGCTTCCGTTAACTCTTGTACGTGCATTCACTAAAAACGCGGGAGGATTTTGATCAAAGTCAAGAGGAGATTGGTTTTCCTTTGCTGTAAACAAAGCTTGCTTCTTGCGAGACTAGCATATTCTCAACAGAGCTTATGCTATACACTAGCTTGACGTCATCTGCTGAAACGTCACTCTCTTGTGAAAACACATACGACAGTCGAAGCTAGAGGTTACGATTTGAAAAGTTTTAAATATGGATATTTTTCTTACACAAATGCATTGATTCAACTCAGAAGGCCTTTATTAACCCCCTGGAGCTGTGTGGAGTACTTTTTATGATGATGGATGCACTTTTTTGGGCTTCAAAATATCAACAGACATTCACTACCATTATAAAGCTTGGAAGAGCCAGGACATTTTTAATATAATTCTGATTGTATTCGTCTGAACGAAGGAAGTCATATACACCTAAGATGGCTTGAGGGTGAGTGAATCATGAGGTAATTTATTTTTTATTTTTGGGTTAACTATTTCTTTAAGACAGTAATACTGGAGGACCAAGTTCGGCATACTGTCTACCGACAAGCAGATGAACCCAGAACATGAATGTAATGCATTAAGTTTCACTCATATTCTGGGCTCATCTGCTTGTCTATATATACACTAACACACATCATTGAGAAGGTACAGTTGAGGTCAAAAATTTATACCCCCCTTTCAGAATCTGCAAAATGTTCATTATTTTACCAAAATAAGAGGGATCATACAAAATGCATGTTATTGTTTATTTAGTACTGAATTGAATAAGCTATTTCACATAAAAGATGTTTACATATAGTCCACAAGTGAAAATAATAGTTTAATTTATAAAAATGACCCCGCTCAAAAGTTTACATCCGCTTGATTTTTAATACGGTGTTGTTACCTGAATGATCCACAGCTGTGTTTTTTGTGTTTAGTGATAGTTGTTAGAGTCCCTGGCTTATCCTGAACAGTTAAACTGCCTGCTGTTCTTCAGAAAAATCCTTCAGATCCCACAAATTCTTTGGTTTTCCAGCATTTTTGTGCATTTGAACCCTTTCCAACAATGACTGTATGATTTTGAGATACATCTTTTCACACTAAGGACTGAGGGACTCATATGCAACTATGGTATTACAGAAGGTTCAACCACTCACTGATGCTCCAGAAGGAAAAAAACTATGCATTAAGAGCTGGGGGTGAAAACCTTTGAACAGAATGGAGATGTGTATAGTTGTCTTATTTTGCCTAAATATCATATTTTTTTCATTTAGTACTGCCCTTCAGAGGCTACAGAAAATAGTTACACGTTTCCCAGAAGACACAATAAGTTTAATTTACCCTGACCTTCAAATTCAAAAAAGGTTTTCACCCCTCAGCTCTTAATGCATCATGTGAGCGTTTGAACCTTCTGCAATAGTTGCATGAGTCCCTCAGTTGTCCTCAGTGTGAAAAGATGGATCTCAGAATCATACAGCCATTGTTGGAAAGGGTCAAATACACAAAAATGCTGAAAAAACAAATAATGTGTGGGACCTGAAGGATTTTTCTGTAGCAGGCAGTTTAACTGTTCAGGACACACAAGGGACTCATGAACAACTATCACAAAACAAAAAAACACAGACACATCTGTTGATCATTCAGGTAACAACACAGTATTAAGAATCAAGTGTATGTAAACTTTTGAACTGTGTCATTTTTATAAATTCATATATTATTTTCTCTTGTGGACTATGTGAAATATCTTATTCAGGTCAGTACTAAATAAACAATAACATGTATTTTGTCTGATCCCTCTTATTTTGGTAAAGTAATTAACATTTTGTAGATTCTGAAAGGGGGATTTAAACTTTTGCCCTATATATTGTATATATCGAATTTACATTAAGCGTTTTAGGGATTGAAATACTGCGACAGGTGCAGTATGACTTGCAGTTTGTTCACATATCTTTGTTTTTCTTCTTTTGAGGTGATCTAAATATTTGTGGCTTGCAACAGATGGAAAATTGACTGTGCTGCAGTTCTATGGATGTTTTGCCCTCCAGGTCTCTAAACCAGTCACATGACTGAAAACAATGAATACTGACACTTTTTTCTTTGGTAAATGTCATGTTAAAATATTACTATTAAAACTGCCAATCTCCCAATGGCATAACTTTGGGGGTGGGACTATCAGATTGTCTGACCAATAGTAGAGGGGGGAAACATTTCAAGGTAAAATGTGCTTGAAATGCCGTTTCATGTTGTCTTGAAACAAAGAAAAGAAAAGGAAAAACACATAATAGTCATGAACACACTATACAGTGACTTGGAGAACAGTCTAAATGGGCGGCCTGAACGACAGTATGCACTGAACCCAAGAATGAATGACTAACACGACGTGTAGCTCAATCGGGCTGAGCGGAATCAATACACCTGGAGCTAGTGATCAAGTGAATGAGTGGACGTGATGAATGAATGACTCACGGTTAGCCAGGAGATGACTCTGCTGTAGGGAAGAGAGATGAGACCCTGACAGGCCGTGCTGAGCGGAGAGGCCGG
>NC_133385.1:29252855-29290308 GCF_049309525.1 Garra rufa | reverse complement strand
AAACATACTTTTTTGGGCATTTTAACATGGGGAGTCAATGGGACTGACTCCCTTTTGCAGCCAGTCTCTAACGGCCAGTCGATGAATTGCAGTTTAAGTCACTTCCGTGTTGGTTTCAACAGAGAGAGCGGGAGGTTGCCGCTTGGCTAAGCAACAGGAACATCAGTTGTGGGCTGCAACTTTCACTTTTAAATGACAATATCCTGGCCGGACCACTGTTGTTAGTGATATAAGTATTTGAAATTAACATGATTTCTTAATGTCTAGTGACATGTCAGCCTGGGCCATTTTATGATTAACTGAAATAAATTTCTTACAAACGGTAAAAAACCTTTAAATCTATCTTAAATTTGTTTTGTTTAAAAATAATTACATGGAATTGAAAAGTAATAACACTAGAACACAAAGGTTTTGGTCATTATTTATTTGGAGAGGAGGGGTAAACAGAGCACCCACAATCAGAGCACTAATGCATAAAGTCTGTCTTTTACTACAAGTCAGTAACTACACTGATTTGTTTTATTCACAAAAAAGAACGCATTCATTGTGGAATCAGACTACATTAGTTGCGCTGTTTTTTGTGTGCGGTAGATTCAGAAATACAGATCTTTGGTTATTGTGTGGCGTCTTGCTGTTTTTCATTGGCCATAGTTGCAACGCCTCCGGACAGCTCATACAAGACCAAGTCCTATCTAAATGCATGGGGGAATCCTGAAATCTCTCCAGCTCATCTCGCAATTAAATTACATGATTCAAATCAGCAACAAAATATGAAATGAACTGCCCCATTAATGTTGTTTCTTATGCTCAAATAGCATTTAAAAGGCTTATTTTTCAGGCTAGACCAGCCAATGGGTATGCGCAGTCATAACATGCTTATTACTGTGCATGCGCATTGACTGGTCTAGCCTCAGGTATGGGAAGCCGTTTTAGCATTAGGGAAGCGTTACTCGTCGTAATTGCATTTTTACTAGTAACAATTCAATTACAGAGCTCTTTAATACAATTTTTTACTAGTAACAATGCCAATTAAAGAGCTCTCTGATTCAATTGTTATTAGTAAGAACTGAATTAGAGAGCTATTTAATTCAATTACATGCTTCTGCAATTAAACATATCTTCAATGTGTTTTTTGACTAGTAGAAATTAATTTGTAGAGCTCTCTAATTGAATTGTTACTAGTAAATATTGAATTTTAGAGCTCTGTAATTGAATTGTTACTAGTAAAAATGCAATTAGGACGAGTAACACTTACTCAGTTTACAAATGTAAACTGTCACCTGACAACTATTTTGAAATCATACGTTTAACTGGATTTAAACTAGCCTGACAAGCCAGACCCACATAAAGGGTCTGGGCACTCTCCACAGACAGGGCTCAACCGGAGGGGTGGGATAAACGGTTGTCTTTCAAACTCCTGCTCCACGCAATAGCCCTACAACCAATCAGAGCAATGAAGAAGGTGACGTAGTCAGAGCGACGAAGATTTTTAACGAAAACCGGTGCAGTCTGTCAGCCAAATAATGGACATAGATTTGCACCAGACCTTTAAAAGTAAAAACATGCACAGACAAATCCAAATTACACCCTGCGGCTTGTGACAATACATTGATGTCCTAAGACACGAAACGATCGGTTTTTGCAAGAAACAGTATCATTTTTTACCTTTGATACACAGTCACGCCCTTCTGTCACGAGCACGAGTTTAGCATTCGACTCGTTACATGTGAACGCGCTCTGCCGTAGTATGCAGGGCCGTAAGCAGGGCCAGATTAACACTTTGTTGTACCCTGGGCAACAATATTCAAGGGCCCCATCATCACCATAATATGGTCATATATCGAATATATTAATATAATATACAGTAAATATACTCAATACTTCAAATCCTAACTTTCATCATATTTTGATTTACAAATATTTAAATGCTCATAGAACTACAAATGCACTACTATGTCCCCTATCAACGACATTCACTCACATATGATGCTATGAAAACAAAACACATCAGCATCTGTATAATCTGGTAAAATTGACCCACTACATTGAGAGGGAGGGAAGTATCCATTTTCACAAAAAATGAATAGATAAGCAACCACTTTCAAACCATTGTTTATTTAACAACACTTATTCCCAATAGAAATGTATGGAATTGATAGAGCTATCACAGAAGACAATGCAATCAAGTTATTAGTCCAACACAAACAATTTGAAATCTGCCAGTTATCCCTCCACAATAATTTACAGTATTTTCAAAAAGCTGGCACCTCAAGGAAAAAAATAAAAATAAAATGCAGTATCACTATTTGATCATAAACATTTTGATCCTAAGCTCAGTTAACTTGTTTTAAAATAGAACAACAACATGTTATAGCACAATTAACCAGTTAAACATTTTAGTGCTACATAAATACACTACACAATACTAAATACACAAAACAAGTTCTCTGAAGAAGACAAGATAAAATAAATGCTATATAATCTGGCAAAACACACAACTTTAGTCCTAAATAATGAGGAAGTGCATGTTTGAATTTGAAATGCCTTCATTTGGCAAACACATCTTACAATGGCTTTTTTCTGGACTTTAACTGTGCAAACTGGTATATAACATCTTCAAAATCAAGGCCACTAACAAGTTCATGTGCAATAGCCTAGCTAAAATAGAAAGTGCAGATCCGTGTCTGTGACACAATTTCTCTCTAGAAGACCAGATAGAAATAAATACCGTATATCTCATACAGCTCTGATTAAAAAAAAGATTGTATTAGACACTCTATATTTAAAATGACACTCTCTTAAGAACATGAACGTATAGATGTATGATTATAATTTGGTGAACAAGGGAGAACGGGACATATGCTCCATATGACATTTATGAAAAATGCACTTCTTGAAAGAAAGAGCATTCTTTCGGTTAAAATCGACTAACTTGCCTGAACACCTCAGCTCTCACACAGATTAAAAAAGTTTTAATTTAGGAGATAGTGATAGTAAACAGGTGAAATCTGGCACGTTTTTCTCGGAGAGAAGACCGAAGTTCCGTTAGAGTCAGAGTCATTAAATGAGCAAATCTATGTTTTGAGAGACGATTTCTGTTTGAAACACAATCAGAGACACCGTTAACTCTGCGTTGTGTTCTGACGCCTCACGTTATTTAAATTGAGGTTTGGCTCATGAATATTAAGTACAGTGTAGGAGTGAAAACTTTCTATGCAGCTTCTAAACATACGGCTGATTCTTCCATTAAATGTATTCATTTACGTTAAAAACGTTTTATTTCACCTATTTAACTAGTTTTTCTTAATTTAATATCATTTGCAAGGAAATGGAGGTTTACGACTTCACTCCACCAGACTGTAATCCAAATCTGAACATATTCATGGAGGAATTTTTTTCTGGTTATGTTTCCCTGCTATAACATTTGAATATGTCTTAAGGGAAAAGGAAGAAATTTTGAACTATTGTTTAGTTGTTTCTAGGTTTGATTTTTTTAATTTATTGATGTTTTGATGATTTTTTCTATGTAGTATTAGTTGATTTAGTTTATCTGTTTTTTCTCCTCTTATTCACTGTTATACAATTTAAGATTGCTATTATATTCTGTGTATCTGGATTTATATTTCAATATTTTTGTATTGCTCAATTATTCTTCTTTAATAAAAAAAAAAAAAAAAAAAAAAAACCTGAACGTATTATACGTTGCATAGACGCCCTCTACTGGAGAAACTAACAACATGACAAACACTGACAGCTAATGAATAAATAAATAAAGACATGTTGACCAGAGATTTTGTGTTGTCATATGGCCTAAAAAGTATAAAATTGTATGCATTCATTAATCTTTATACCGAATATATTTATTGAATTTAAAAACAGCAACACAACAATTGCTACTAATAATGAAATGTTTTTGCTTTAAAACCTATAGGTATATACATACATTATAAATATATTTAAATGCAATAAATAAATAATAATAATAATAATTTAATGTAATTTATTTTCTATCATGTTTTATTGATATAGGACTGAACGGGAATCATTAGAGTTTTGAAAAGCCTCGTTCAGTTTACGTAATGTGCGTTGGTTTCTATGGCAATGACGCTGCGTTGTTATGCCAACCCTAAAAAAACAATTACGGTACATAACGTTATACGATACAGCTTGCAATACAGATGTTGTCTTAAGCTATGACATTCTGATATTATTGTAGTGTTCAGCAGTGGTGTAGTGGTGCCTGGAGAAGTGGGTATACGCTTTATTTTATAAACACCCACGCCCCCCCCCCCCTTATGTAAACCACGTGGGCTCAGAGTACAATTTTTGTCCACATTACTTTCACACTGGTCTAGTAAAAATATGTGGCTTTGTTTCATATTTACAGTGTATACGTTTTTCATTATTTACCTAAAAAGAAAGGAAGTGAAATGTGACAACATGCCCCGTAGGTGAGGTACATTGTAACATTTGAGGGGCACATTGTAACACGACCATATGACAGCTTAAAATGTTATCTGATCGAATGAAAAAAATATACACAACAAACTCAAATATTTTGTCAATAAAATACATGTTAACTTTTTCAAATAAAGTAATGACGTTTAAAAAAAGTCAAATTTTGCGTTTGACAATGAACACATTCGCAACCATGCTTTGAACGGCCCTGATCTCAACACACAGCTGTACAGTAGTTCAAAATAATGTGGACAAATTGATGAAACACATTTAGACATTCAGAAAAACACTCCCCTCCCTCCACACACAACTCTCATAGAACACCACACACATAAACGAGCCAAAATGCTTTACATTTCTTGAAATAATAACATCTGAACATTAAACATTGATTGTCAGCCTTTATTCACCTGTTTCTTGTGGTTTCTCATACAAATCCATAAAAGTAATTAGTGTAAATTACATCGCTAATGCCATAGAATAGCATAGATTAATAACAGCGGGGCATATTGTCACACAGTGTTAAAACGTTCCCCATCTGCGCGACTGGAATATAATAGGGGTTAGTGTCTTCTGGTGGTTTGCGAAACTGATAAATAACGAACTGGAGATTAAAATAATAGCATATTTGTCTCATTTTAAATGAATACTTAAAACTGAATTGAAAAGTGTACTGTTATAGTGTTCGTTTATTAAATGCAAGTTAAATTACAGTCGTTTTGTATGTGTAAATGGTGAGTTCTGTGTTGTCCAATCAGATGCTGTTACGTAATCACGTAGGGATTAGTTCGCTGTTTTGTTTATATTAGCCAGACGCCAGTATGCTCGCAGGCTCCGATGCTGATGGAAACGTACTCGGTTACTAACGTAACCTCGGTTCTCTCAGAGAGGGAACGAGTACTGCGTAAGCGTTAAGCTTACGCTTGGGGAAAATCCTTTCCGCGAGAGATATTGAAGCCAAAAAATTATCCTTAATTTTGTATTAATGTAAAACGCGTTGCCGCAGTGAGCAGACATAGGCGAGGCGTATTGCTTGCCTATTGGCTGCTCTGCAGCAACTGCAGCACCTATCGAGCGAGGCTTGGCGCGAAACCAGCTCCAATGAGAGCCTTTCGCGCCTAATACGTCATCTCCCGCCGAAAGTGGCGTGATCCAAGCCTATAAATATCGCTCGAAGGTAGCTACACTCTGGTTTTTTCATCATAAAAGCGCCCAGAGCACGCGCTTGCACGGCAAGGTACGCAGTACTCGTTCCCTCTCTGAGAGAACCGAGGTTACGTTAGTAACCGAGTACGTTCTCTTACGAGAGGTCTCTCGTACTGCGTAAGCGTTAAGCTTACGCTTGGGGACCCCATGTAAAACGCCGTGCATGCCAAGATCTGATGCCATAGACCCGAGGGCGAATAGCCCGGGGTTCATATAGTGTTTGAACGTGCTTGAACATATAAGGGGATTAGGACCCTAGAAACACTGGCTCCTGGTATATCCGGGCAGGTAAACGACCTGGATAAACTTGGAACATGGGTCTAGATATCTGTTAATATCTAGACCGATAGCAACTTGGCCTGTAGGGCGGGAACCTCCAAGTTGTAGAATCTTATGAATGTAGACGGAGAGGCCCAGCCTGCCGCCGTACAAATGTCTTGCAGGTTAATTCCACTCGACCAAGCCCACGACGAGGCCACGCCCCTCGTGGAATGTGCTCTGACACCCAGCGGGCATCGCATGCCCTTGGACTCGTACGCCAGTGCAATAGCATCCACTATCCATCTGGATAAAGTCTGTTTTGACGCAGCCATTCCTTTAGAATGCCCGTAAAACGAGACGAACAGCTGTTCTGTCTGTCTAAAAGCAGACGTGCGAGACACATAGACTCTTAGCGCTCTCACTGGACATAAGAGTCTCGCGTCAGCCTCTTCATTCCCAACCGGCAGAGCAGACAGTGCGATGACCTGTGCTCTAAACGGTGTGTTAATAGACTTTGGCACATATCCATGCTTGGGTTTGAGTATAACTTTAGAGTCGTTAGGTCCAAACTCCATGCATGTCGCGCCCACGGAGAGCGCGTGCAAATCTCCTACGCGCTTCACTGAAGCGAGCGCTAGGAGGAATATAGCCTTAAGAGACAGATATTTTAATTCAGCCGCCTGTAGTGGTTCGAATGGTCCGCCCTTCATAGCGTCCAGCACCACAGAAAGGTCCCAAGTTGGGACTGAAGGCGGTCTGGGTGGATTTAATCTCTTAGCTCCCCTAAGGAAGCGTATGATTAAATCATTCCTCCCTATTGACTGACCTAGCGTTGTCCTCGAGAACGCTGCTATGGCCGCCACATAAACTTTGAGCGTGGACGGGGACCTGCCCTTGTCCAGCAGCTCTTGTAGGAAGGAAAGTACATCTGTCACTCCACAGTCTGTGGGTGAGGATCCGCGGGCTGTGCACCAGTCCGCAAATATCGACCACTTCGAGGCATAGAGCCGTCTAGTAGATGGCGCCCTAGCCTGTGTGATCGTTGATATCACTCCTGTGGGGAGTTCATCATATATTCCCTGGTGACCCATACATGAAGGGACCACAGCTCGGGGTGAGGGTGCCAAATCGCGCCGCCCGCCTGCGAGAGGAGGTCTCTCCTCACAGGTATTGGCCACGGTGCGATGCTCGTCATCTGCATCAGCGCTGGGAACCAAGGCTGGTTCCCCCAAAACGGCGCTATTAGCAGTATTGCACACCCTTCCTCCTTCACCCTCTCTATCACCTGAGGTAGGAGAGAGACTGGGGGAAAAGCATAAAGAGGACGGCGGGGCCGCGCATGGGCTAGCGCGTCCTTGGCTTTGGAAAAGAATTCTAGACAATGAGCGTTGTCCTGAGATGCAAATAGATCTATCTCCGCTCTGCCGAATGTTTTCCATAATAGTTGCACCGTCTGAGGGTGCAGTGACCATTCGCCCGCCGGAACATTGTTCCTGGACAGTCTGTCTGGTCCTACATTTAGGGTCCCCCGCACGTGCGCTGCCCTCAGCGAGCACAGGTTGCGATGAGCCCATACCAGAAGGCGTTCTGCAAGTGCATGTAGTTTTCTGGACCTGAGACCGCCCTGGCGATTTATGTAAGCCACTACCGATATGTTGTCGGAGCGGACTAATACATGACTTCCCTTCAATAAGGGAAGAAAATATGTCAGCGCATTCTCCACTGCCATCATTTCGAGGCAGTTGATATGCAGCGATTTCTCGCGTTCTGACCACTGGCCGAACGACGGTCTGCCGTCTAGCAGCGCTCCCCATCCCGAGGTGGACGCATCCGTGGACACTACTTTCACCTTCGAGGGTCTCTCTAGAGTGACACCTGTTTGGTACCAGCCGGCTGTTCTCCACGGCATCAGGGCTGTAACGCATCTCTGATTGATCGTGAGACGGAGTCGACCGGACGCCCACGCTCGGCGCGGCACTCGCGCTCTCAGCCAGAACTGCAGTGGGCGCATGCAGAGCATCCCTAACTGTAGAACCGATGATGCTGAGGCCATAAGACCTAACACTCTTTGAAAGGTCTTGAGCGGGGCAGACTTGCTGCGGCAGAGCGCGCTCACTGCGCTCTGAACGTTCAGCGCGCGCACTGACGAAAGCTTCGTCAGCTGTCATTGCCAGCGAGTCCACTTCTATGCCCAGGAAGGAGATATTCTGGCTGGGGTTCAGCGAGCTTTTCTCCCAATTGACTTTCAAACCCAAGTTCTCGAGGTGATCGAGTAACATGGTCGTGTGTTCCCTGAGCATTGAGTGAGATTGCGCTAAAATCAGCCAATCGTCCAAATAATTCAGTATTCGCACGCCTTTCTGTCTGAGCGGGGCGAGCGCTGCGTCCATGCACTTTGTAAATGTACGGGGTGCTAGGGACAAACCGAATGGCAGGACTGTGTACTGATAAGCTTGGCCCTCGAAGGCGAATCTCAAAAATCGCCTGTGACGCGACGCTATCTGTATTTGAAAATACGCGTCTTTCAGATCCACTGACACAAACCAGTCTCCTCGGCACACTTGTGCGAGGATTTTCTTGGTTGTGAGCATTCTGAACTTTCGCTTCACTAGCGCTTTGTTCAGTTGCCTTAGATCTAGTGGTCACTTCGGCTCGTAGCAGGTGTGCTGCATCTGCCTTTATCGTGGTCTCGACGCGCGCCGTGTAACGGCGAGGGCGTCGTCGAAACTGGAGCGAATAGCCTCTCTTTATAATGTCCAGCACCCATTTTGAGACCCCTGGGAGTTTTTCCCATGCATCTATCATGTAATGCGAGGGGTGGGTGCGAAGCGCGCTCCGATCTGTTACTAACGGAGCCGCTTCGGTGTCTGTGACATGCAAGGCTCGGGGTACGCTGACCGCGGGGACTGCTTTCTCTGTGTGTATATGTGGTTGCGTGATAACGGCACATTTAACACACTCGATGCAGCTTTAAGCCGCGTATACTGGGCGTCGTCCGGTTTACAGAAACCGTAAGACCTGCCTGATGTAATATGTGTGGGCACTCTGGGGTGGGCACATATACCACATGCGAAGTCGGTGAAACTGTAGCGAATAGCCTCCTTTAATAATGTCCAGCACCCATTGTGAAACCCCTGGGAGCTTTTCCCATGCATTTACCTGTAACGCAAGGGGGTAGGTGCGAAGCGCGCTCCGATCTGTCAATAACGGAGTCGCTTCGGTGCGTTGTGACGCACGAGTGACTGTGACATTCGAGGCTCGGGGTACACTGACCGCGGGGACTGCTATCTTTGTGTGTATATGTGGTTGCGTAGTAACGGGCACATTCAACACACTCAGCGCAGCCTTTAGCCGTGTAAACGGGGCGTCGTCCGGTTCGTTTTTACAGAAACCGTAAGACCTGCCTGATGTGATATGTGTGGGCACTCTGGGGTGGGCACATTTATCACATGTGAAGCGCAGCCGATTCGGGTCGACTTTATGTGCGCGGGTTTTGTATGACAGGATGTGCTCATGTGTATGTGCATGCGAGCTACACACAAAACACCTTCGGCTATGGCCGGAACACCCGAAAATACACTCCTTTGAGGATTTAATTGGGTAGCCGTGAGAACGGCTCTTGAGTGCAGACAAGCAGGCTGCAGCGCCGGCTTGATGACTGCGGATAACGCTGGAACAGCCACATTTCTTGGAGCTGAGCGAGCGAATACTTTCGGTGGGAGTCTGGCAGCCGCGGGACTCGCGCACCGGCGTTCAACACTCCAAACAGCGTTCGCCTGCATAGAGCGAACGCACTCCTGGTTTCGTTTTTACAGAAACCGGTTGACGTGCATAATGAGGTGTCTGTGAGCACTGTGAAGCGGGCACATTTAACACTCCAAAACAACGTTCGCCTGCATAGAGCGGGATGCACTGTTGGTTTCGTTTTAACAGAAACCGGTTGACGTGCATAATGAGGTGTCTGTGAGCACTGTGAAGCGGGCACATTTAACATCCCAAAGCATAGAGTTAATGCACTGTTGGTTTCGTTTTTACAGAAACCAACAGTGCATAATGTGGTGTCTGTGGGCACTGTGAAGCGGGCACATTTACCACGTGTGACGCGCAATCGATCCGAGTCGATTTTATGTGCGCTGTGTTTGTGTGTAGAGATGAGCACTGGTTAGTGGGCATATTCATACGACACATGAAACACCATCGGCCGTGGCCGGGACACCAGATAATACACTTTATTGGGGGTTTATCTGTGTAGCCGTGGGAACGACTTTTGTGTGCAGGCAAACGGGCGACGGAGCCGGTTTGTTGGCTGCAGAAAACACTGGAACAGTCACATTTCCTGGAACTGGACGAGCGAATAACTTTGGTGGGGGTCCGGCAACCGCGGGACTCGTACACTGTCGTTTTCCCAGATGTGCTAGGACGATTTCGGAGGCTCAGGTTTCAACTCAATCCTGGGCCGCGGGCCGCGTCTGGCGGGGCGGCGGCCAGACGAGAAAAACGTCAGAAAGCGTTAACCACGGGTGCCTCTCAGCAACGGTGAGAGACCATGTTACGCAGCGCTGACGCGGCTAGGCGGCGGCGAGAGCGCGGCGAAGCAGGTTTGACGTCTGACGGCAAGCTTTAGAGGGGAGGGCCGACTTAGCACGCCGTCCAGCGGAGGGCAGACATAAGTGGGCTGCTATCGCCTCTTCTGAGCAGCATGCGCGTTCCCGCTTTGGCGGGAAACGGAAATCCTCTTCCTCCTTCATGGCCCCCCTCGTCAGCGGCGTCGATGGAAGCGGTGGCATACAGCGGCCGCTTTACGTCCGGAACAGAGGCTGACGAGGTCGATGAAGCAGGCGGGCGAACCGGCGAGCTTTGTCATCTGGAGGAAGGGTCCGGGGCCCGCTGGGCACAGCGCTTTTTACGGCGCGACACCGCGCGGGCGGGGGAGCAGTCTCAGTGAAGAAGGCAAGGCAAGTCCTCAGAGTCGCCATTGGCATCTGCACGAGCCGTATGAAAGCATCTTTAAAAAGACACTTTGCTCTCTTAGAGAAACAGTGTGTATCGCAGCGGCGACACACACTGTAGATTATAAAGGATTATAAAGGATATAGGCGCCGGAAAGCGCAGCAGGAAGGCACGGAAGGCGGCGTGGCCAGCAGTTCCAATGGCTCGTCCCGCTGAGATGCTTGCAGTCGACGGCGGCTTCTTCTCCGGCTCCAGCGATGCGTGAGCTTCGCTTGAAGGATGAAAAAATCAGAGTGTAGCTACCTTCGAGCGATATTTATAGGCTTGGATCACGCCACTTTCGGCGGGAGATGACGTATTAGGCGCGAAAGGCTCTCATTGGAGCTGGTTTCGCGCCAAGCCTCGCTCGATAGGTGCTGCAGTTGCTGCAGAGCAGCCAATAGGCAAGCAATACGCCTCGCCTATGTCTGCTCACTGCGGCAACGCGTTTTACATTAATACAAAATTAAGGATAATTTTTTGGCTTCAATATCTCTCGCGGAAAGGATTTTCCCCAAGCGTAAGCTTAACGCTTACGCAGTACGAGAGACCTCTCGTAAGAGAACCCATTTGCACTGGGCAAGAGCATTAATCCCGCTGTTGTAAGTCATATTTTACAAAGTAAAGTTCCTGAAACGGAATAACGTTGTTGTGTTTTGTCCTTCACGCCTCCACGAACATTAAACAACCGGGAGCACAACAGTACTTTAGCCAGAAATTTACTTTTACTATGATAAAATAAATATTCAGCGATATCTTCAAAAGGCTTTTAAATTTTGGCGCGCTTTTTTCTCTCCATATGCTGCTATGGCAAGTAGGAAATTTGGTTAAGCTAGCATGTGTGGAAATATTTAAACCACAAGTGTTAAAACTAACCCCGCGGTAGTTTGTGCCCCGCGCTACACTACTGGTGCGGGAGATGGAGCTGGCGCAATCAAAAAGCAAGCCGACGCCACGGTCCTGACTGCAGCGTCACTGTCTTTATTGGGTGTTCTTAGTGAATATTTGTATTTATTCACATATGACTGGATGTTGTGGACTCTCATGATTTTGGCTAATGCACTAATAGTGCACATTAGAGGGGATTTAGAAGTGGGTATACGCAAATCCGCCTGATAAAGAAGTGGGTATACGCCGTATACCTGCGTATACCCTCCACTACACCACTGGTGTTCAGTGTTTTCACAGCGATGGGACAGCGAGCTACCAAAGTAAGACCGATGACAGTTGGCGAGGTGTACGATCAACATCTTAGTACACCCCCAAAACCCGGCACCAACACCGCGGTTCAACATCCTCCTCCCCGCGATGAGACCCCTGTTGATGCTGGAGGAGGAGGAGAGGAGGTAGGAGGAGTAGGAGTAGGAAAGGAGGGAAAAGAAGGAGGAGAAGGAGAGGAGATAGGAGGAGTAGGAGTAGGAAAGGAGGGAAAAGAAGGAGGAGAAGGAGAGGAGATAGGAGGAGTAGGAGAAGAGGAGGGAAGACGAGAAGGAGAGGAAGGGGGTGAGGAGAAAGAGAGGAAGGAGGAGGAGAAGGAGGAGAGGAAGGAGGCAGGGAGAGCTGAGGAGAAAAGAAAGAGTAAGAAGTGGTGGCGGAGGCTTCGCTCTTTCTTCCGAGCTGCCAAAAAACAGCCTCCAAAGAGCAGCTCAGGTCAGGGAGAGGTGGAGCAGCAGCAGGATGAGGGAGAGAAGAGGAAGGTGGCATGGGCTGGAAGAAGTAGTGATGGTAAATCACACAACCATGTTATGAAAATGTGTTGTTTCTAAACAGCTCTACTTTGATCATATAAAAACTACTATGATCAAACACAATATCAAAATGTACTAAATGTTGTACTAAAATCCACTTCAAGGCCATGATTAGATCTTTATTCCGTGACATGTTAAAAACATTACTGTTTTATGTCTATACGTACTAATGTGTGTTCAAACTTGAAATATCCATTAATTACATGTATAATTACATGAAAAAAGTTTTGAGTAAGTTTTATTGTGAATACTGCCTGACACATCACAAGTCCAGGTTGATTTATTTTTTTAATAGACTACATCTTCAGCCGCTACACCATTGGTGATCAGCTGGGGAAAGGTGGCTTCGGCGTGGTGTATGAAGGGAGACGTTTGGATGATGATCTTAAAGTAAGTAAATATAAATAATGCATTAACAAGAGAGTAAATGTTTGCCTTGTCTTTTCCTCATCCTATATTCTTAACCCTGTTTGCATTTCTTAAATGAAGTTTTTTGTTTTGTTCAACAGGTGGCTTTGAAATATGTCACTAAGACCACAAACACAGAATGTATTGTCATTGTAAGTACATTGCACTATATAAACAACATCCAACATCTAATATTAACATTAACACAAGTCCCTATTTGGGAAACCACCCTCATGTAACCATCATAAAAACTCAACTCCTTTAGCCCGATCATCCAAACCCCCTTCCAAAAGAGATCGCCCTCACCATCCTGGTAAACAAGGGTCCCAGCGTGCCAGAGATCATCAGGCTGCTGGACTGGACGGACCACCCTGACCACTTCGTCATGGTCCTCGAATGTCCCTCTCCCTGTGAGAATCTGCTGGAGTTCATCAGGCGTCAGGGTGGAAGCCTCGACGAAGAAACAACAAGGAAGATCATGCGGCAGGTGGCTCACGCTGCAAACATGTGCTACCTCCGCGGAGTGCTCCACCGTGACGTCAAACTCCAGAACCTCCTGATAAACAGGGAGACATCTGAAGTCAAGCTGATTGACTTCGGATGTGGGGACATTCTGAGGAGGACACCGTACTGGTCATACTGTGGTATGTATGATATAATTAATTTCCTCTATCCTAATAGATATGGATCATTTCTCCTGTCCAAAAGCAAACTTACACATTATACAAACTCTGCTCTCCTCCAGGCACAGCAGCGTACTCCCCTCCAGAGTACCACCGCATGCGGAAGTACTACGGCGGGCCAGCGACGGTCTGGTCACTAGGGGTCGTGATGTTCACACTGCTGTGTGGACGCTTGCCTTGTGACTACGACCTCTTCCTGCTGGAGTACAAGCAGTGGTCCAAACCCGGCCTGTCAAAAGGTGAGATCTTCATCACAAAAATAACTAACACATGTAAAACATCTTACAGCTTATCAAATAGAATAGCAATCAAATAGAGCAGATGTCAAGTGTAAGGTTACCAAACGTCCTTCCCGTCTTCCTGCACAGAATGCTGTCACCTCCTCAGGGCTCTCCTCCACGAGAAGCCAAGTCGGCGACTTGGCCTGGGGCGAATCATGTCCCACAACTGGTTTAAGGTAGTGAACCTGAGATCAGCTTAAAAAAATATTACGGGAAGGAACCAAAAGGTCAAACCTGTTGTTTTTTCTGTTGTTTCAGGTCGTCTCATAAGACCACTCCAGTTGGTGTCTCTCATGCAGCTTAGCGTCTTAGCGGGCTGACATCCCTCCTCTCGCCTTTGCGTCTTGCGGGGCAGGCAAGCCACGTGAAGCGTCTTGCGCCCTGGCTTGAGGTAGCAGTATTAGCGTCTGGCGGTACTGCTTCCGGAGGTATGTGTACATATTGTATACATGTACATACTTCTTTTGGTTGTCTCTTTTTGTTTGTCCCATCATGGCCACTCCATTCCTGAGGTTCCTACCACAGCTGTGCCAATGCCAGAGCTCTCTGTCTTCAGCTCCACAATGCCAGAGCTCCCAGAGCTCCCCTGCCACTGCCAGTTGAGAGGTTCTTGTCATGGCTGCCTAAAGCGCTCTCTCTAAATGCCATTCATTCTGGTCATGGCTGGCCCAATGATTCACAGACCCAAGACCATCTCAGTCCTAGAGATACCAGTCTCAGCAACCTTACTCTCCAGGCTTGCTGCCGTGTCTGTCCAGACCCAAGGGCTCAAGGTTGCCAATAATCATCTGTCCTGCTGCCAGAAGTTCCTGTTATAGCAGCCATAGAGGGTGCTGTCATTGGTACCCATTGGTCTACAAGCTTTAATCTGAAATAAATAACAAAACTTGAAATTAATATTTTCATTTAGTAATTTAGCTTTAAACCAAAGCAGTTCAGACATGGGAAACATTACAAACTATGTATCATACAAGTTTCAACAATACTCACAGAACCACAATGCCAAATTTCAATCTGAGGTAAGTAGAAGCTAAAAAAGAAAAACACAGGTAAGTAAAAATGAGAAACTGGTTTAATTAAACTTATTTACAGGACGTGCCTGTTGACTTCGTACCTCATTGAGATGCTGCTTACTCATGGACCATTGTGGAACAAAGAGAATATGATATGAAAAATCACAAAATTGTATTCCTTTAAATATATTAATATGTCAACCTTTAAAAGATGGTAATACAAAGACGTTCATCATTATTGATCTCTCCTGGTTATATCAATAACTGTTGTAGTAGCTAGCATACTTTATCTAAATTAAATGTATGTTGAAATATAGGGACATCATGATATGGAATTCAAATATTAGCTCTATGGATTATAGTAAGGTGTTTGGTTTTATTATTGCAGGAAAACTTGGTAAGATTCTTCTTTTTTTTACTTTAATAGTAGTCTCAGCATTGTGTTGTCACCCAAATTTCAATAAAGTAACCATTTTAACCACTCTTTGGCTGTGTGAAAATCATTGAATAAAGACCGGTCCAACAGCTTCAAATAAACACTGATACACACACACACACACACACACACACACACACACACACACACACACACACACACACACACACACACACACACACATGTTGGGTTTACATGTTTTATGGGGACATTCCATAGGCGTAATGGTTTTCATACTGTACAAACCGTATTTTCTATCGCCCTACACCTACCCTACACCTAAACCTAGCCCTCACAGGAGATTGTGCACACTTTTACTTCCTCAAAAAAACTCATTGTGCATGATTTATAAGCCTGTTTCCTCATGGGGACCTGAGAAATGTCCCCACAAGGTCAAAATCTACTGGTATTCCTATCCTTGTGGGGACATTTGGTCCCCACAACGTGATGAATACCAGGTGCACACACACACACACACACACACACACACACACACACAAACACACAATAGGACAGATCGACCACTAAAACACACAAACACTTAAATCATCAGTGTGTGACAGAGAACTGAAGATATTTGCTCCAACGTCTCTTGACGAACGCTGACTGAATGAATGTGGTCTGGAATGGAGATCTCACCTTTCTGAGAGCCAATCCATGACGCTGCCTTCATGGCCACAAACTGCCACTCCACCTGCTGCTCTATTTTACAGCCGTATAACCAGATCAGAGCCAGGAGAGTGGCCCATACTGACCCATCCACCTGTAGACAAATCATCATCCACTTCATTTGTTACTGGACCCTGGACACAATCACTGCTGTCTTATTATTTGATCACATCTCTCACCTGTGCTGGTTTCTGATTGGTCAGCTCGTCCTCCGTTATCTCAAATGCATCAGCCAGTGTGGCGTCCAGCTTCCAGCAGCCTGACGCCTTTTGAAGAGAGACCAGCTGCAGTAACGGGTCCTTCTGGGGCAATATATATTCACATAGTAAGTAGTATAATGTGTAAATTCAGTATGTAGTGAGCTGGTAAACTAGTATTCCATTCTAAATATAACCATTGCACCAGTCTCATGTGGTAAGTGCATGTAGGTGTCCTGGTATTGATTATGTATACTATACATTTTTTGTCCACATGAGGAAAACATATTTTAAACAATGATTTTTGACAATAGTTAAGGTTACGGGATACAATATACAGTTTGTAGAGTATAAAAATGATTGTGTTAATGACAGTGGTGTTAATATACAGTCGTGGCCAAAAGTTTTGAGAATTACATAAATATTGGAAATTGGAAAAGTTGTTGCTTAAGTTTTTATAATAGCAATTTGCATATACTCCAGAATGTTACGAAGAGTGATCAGATGAATTGCATAGTCCTTCTTTGCCATGAAAACTAACTTAATCCCGAAAAAAACTTTCCACTGCATTTCATTGCTGTCAATAAAGGACCTGCTGAGATCATTTCAGTAATCGTCTTGTTAACTCAGGTGAGAATGTAGACGAGCACAAGACTGGAGATCATTATGTCAGGCTGATTGGGTTAGAATGGCAGACTTGACATGTTAAAAGGAGGGTGATGCTTGAAATCATTGTTCTTCCATTGTTAACCATGGTGACCTGCAAAGAAATGCGTGCAGCCATCATTGCGTTGCATAAAAATGGCTTCACAGACAAGGATATTGTGGCTACTAAGATTGCACCTAAATCAACAATTTATAGGATCACCAAGAACTTCAAGGAAAGAGGTTCAATTCTTGTTAAGGCGGCTTCAGGGCGTCCAAGAAAGTCCAGCAAGCGCCAGGATCGTCTCCTAATGAGGATCGGAGTGCCACCAGTGCAGAGCTTGCTCAGGAATGGCAGCAGGCAGGTGTGAGCGCATCTGCACGCACAGTGAGGCAAAGACTTTTGGAAGATGGCCTGGTGTCAAGAAGGGCAGCAAAGAAGCCACTTCTCTCCAAAAAAAAACAAAAAAACATCAGGGACAGATTGATCTTCTGCAAAAAGTATGGCGAATGGCCTGCTGAGGACTGGGGCAAAGTCATATTCTCCGATGAAGCCTCTTCCCGACAGCAACTTCCAACAATCCAACAACAGTTTGGTGAAGAACAATGCATTTCCCAGCACGATGGAGCACCGTGCCATAAGGCAAAAGTGATAACTAAGTGACTCGGGGACCCAAACGTTGAAATTTTGGGTCCATGACCTGGAAACTCCCTAGATCTTAATCCAATCGAGAACTTGTGGTCAATCCTCAAGAGGTGGGTGGACAAACAAAAACCCACTAATTCTGACAAACTGTGATTATGATAGAATGGGTTGCTATCAGTCAGGATTTGGCCCAGAAGTTGATTGAGAGCATGCCCAGTCGAATTGCAGAGGTCCTGAAAAAGAAGGGCCAACACTGCAAATACTGACTGTCATGTAATTGTCGATAAAAGCCTTTGAAACGTATAAAGTGCTTGTAATTATATTTCAGTACATCACAGAAACAACTGAAACAAACATCTAAAAGCAGTTTAGCAGCAAACTTTGCAAAAAACTGTCATTCTCAAAACTTTTGGCCACGACTGTACATATGGGCATCGGACGCTTCAAACACAGATACGATCACTTGTTTTGACAGAGGAATTGCCCACTGATGATGAGTCGCCTTCAGATCGCTGAGTTTCCACACATTAATTTGTCATTTTTAGAGTGTTTAGTGATTCTGAATGGATCTGTATATGAGTTTATATGTCTTTTGGTCTTGTTTGGTACGGCAGGTTGACTTGTGCTTATTTGTCAGTTACTGCATAATTGAACTTTGAATACTTTTAAGTAATTTTATGTTTTAAAATAATTTTATCCTCAGTGACATTTTTGAAAAATGTCAAAAAAAAGAACATGTAGGATTGTGGCCAAAACTGGTACTGCAATCACTTTCAAAATACTGTAGAACGGTGTATCCCCTCCCCCCCTGACTCGAGGTTGCCAGCTAAGCTCATAGACAGTAAAAAAATATGGACGTAGTATCCGTGACGTCACCCGTAGGATTCTGAAGCGCTATTTTGAAGCTCATAGTGGGCGGGAGTCGGCCGTCGCCATCTTGGAATCGCGTCACTCCCGGATAATCAAAAATGGGCAAAGAGGCGGGACGTGGGTGGAGCTGGTTGCTGAAACCACGCCCGCCTAGTGCGACAGTGGTGACAGCAGCGGCAATCCCCCTGTCACTCAAGTGGCTACGCCCTTAATTATGCTGAACTTTAAGGCTTAATATAACTTAAACGGATGAGTTATAAAAAAATTCACCCCCCTCACAGTTGACATGAAGGGCAAAACTAGCTATACAGACCAAAACCATTTTTTGAACCAGGCTGTAAACCTACTTTTTTCTGCTGCAAAGTTGGGCATTTTAACATAGGGAGTCAATGGGACTGACTCCCTTTTGCAGCTAGTCTCTAGCGGCCAGTTGATGAATTGCAGTTTAAGTCACTTCCGTGTTGGTTTCAATAGAGAGAGCGGGAGGTTGCCGCTTGGCTAAGCAACAGGAACATCAGTTGTGGGCTGCAAGTTTCACTATTAAATGACAATATCCTGGCCGGACCACTGTTGTCAGTATTTGAAATGAACATGATTTCTTAATGTCTAGTGACATGTCAGGGCCATTTTATGATTAACTGAAATAAATTTCTTAAATACGGTTCCTTTAAATCTATCTTAAATTTGTTTTGTTTAAAAATTATTACATGGAATTGAAAAGTAATAACACTAGAACACAAAGGTTTTGGTCATTATTTATTTGGAGAGGAGGGGTAAACAGAGCACCCACAATCAGAGCACTAATGCTTAAAGTCTGTCTTTTACTACAAGTCAGTAACTACACTGAATTAAACAGTTATTTTTAAGCTGTCTGTTTTATTCACAAAAAAGAACGCATTTATTGTGGAATCAGACTACATTGGTTGTGCTGTTTTTTTGTGTGCGGTAGATTCAGAAATACAGATTTTTGTCTTTGGTTATTGTGTGGCGTCTTGCTGTTTTTCATTGGCCATAGTTGCAACGCCTCCGGACAACTCATACAAGACCAAGTCCTATCTAAATGCATGGGGGAATCCTGAAATCTCTCCAGCTCATCTCGCAATTAAATTACATGTTTCAAATCAGCAACAAAATCTGAAATGAACTGCCCCATTAATGTTGTTTCTTATGCTCAAATAGCACTTAAAAGGCTTATTTTTCAAGCTAGACCAGCCAATGGGTATGCGCAGTCATAACATGCTTATTACTGTGCATGCGCATTGGCTGGTCTTGCCTCAGGTATGGGAAGCCATTTTAGCATTAGGGAAGCGTTACTCGTCGTAATTGCATTTTTAATAGGAACAATTCAATTACAGAGCTCTATAATACAATTTTTACTAGTAAGAATTCCAATTAGAGAGCTCTCTAATTCAATTGTTATTAGTAAGAACTGAATTAGAGAGCTATTTAATTCAATTACATGCTTCTACAATTAAACATATCTTCAATGTGTTTTTTGACTAGTAGAAATTAATTTGTAGAGCTCTCTAATTGAATTGTTACTAGTAAATATTGAATTTTAGAGCTCTGTAATTGAATTGTTACTAGTAAAAATGCAATTAGGACGAGTAACACTTACTCAGTTTACAAATGTAAACTGTCACCTGACAACTATTTTGAAATCATACGTTTAACTGGATTTAAACTAGCCTGACAAGCCAGACCCACATAAATGTAGGGTCTGGGCACTCTCCATAGACAGGGCTCAACCGGAGGGGTGGGATAAAGGGTTGTCTTTCAAACTCCCTCTCCACGCAATAGGATAGCGCTACAACCAATCAGAGCAACGAAGAAGGTGACATAGTCAGAGCGACGAAGATTTTTAACGAAAACCGGTGCAGTCTGTCAGCCAAATAATGGACATAGATTTGCACCAGACCTTTAAAAGTAAAAACATGCACAGACAAATCCAAATTACACCCTGCGGCTTGTGACAATACATTGATGTCCTAAGACACGAAACGATCGGTTTTTGCAAGAAACAGTATCATTTTTTACCTTTGATACACAGTCACGTCCTTCTGTCACGAGCACGAGTTTAACATTCGACTCGTTACATGTGAACGCGCTCTGCCGTAGTATACGCAAGCGCCGTAAGCAGGGCCAGATTAACACTTTGTTGTACCCTGGGCAACAATATTCAAGGGCCCCATCATCACCATAATATGGTCATATATCGAATATATTAATATAATATACAGTAAATATACTCAATACTTCAAATCCTAACTTTCATCATATTTTGATTTACAAATATTTAAATGCTCATAGAACTACAAATGCACTACTATGTCCCCTATCAACGACATTCACTCACATATGATGCTATGAAAACAAAACACATCAGCATCTGTATAATCTGGTAAAATTGACCCACTACATTGAGAGGGAGGGAAGTTTCATCCATTTTCACAAAAAATGAATAGATAAGCAACCACTTTCAAACCATTGTTTATTTAACAACACTTATTCCCAATAGAAATGTATGGAATTGATAGAGCTATCACAGAAGACAATGCAATCAAGTTATTAGTCCAACACAAACAATTTGAAATCTGCCAGTTATCCCTCCACAATAATTTACAGTATTTTCATAAAGCTGGCACCTCAAGGAAAAAAATAAAAATAAAATGCAGTATCACTATTTGATCATAAACATTTTGATCCTATAAGCTCATTTAACTTGTTTTAAAATAGAACAACAACATGTTATAGCACAATTAACCAGTTAAACATTTTAGTGCTACATAAATACACTACACAATACTAAATACACAAAACAAGTTCTCTGAAGAAGACAAGATCAAATAAATGCTATATAATCTGGCAAAACACACAACTTTAGTCCTAAATAATGAGGAAGTGCATGTTTGAATTTGAAATGCCTTCATTTGGCAAACACATCTTACAATGGCTTTTTTCTGGACTTTAACTGTGCAAACTGGTATATAACATCTTCAAAATCAAGGCCACTAACAAGTTCATGTGCAATAGCTAAAATAGAAAGTGCAGATCCGTGTCTGTGACACAATTTCTCTCTAGAAGACCAGATAGAAATAAATACCGTATATCTCATACAGCTCTGATTTAAAAAAAAGATTGTATTAGACACTCTATATTTAAAATGACACTCTCTTAAGAACATGAACGTATAGATGTATGATTATAATTTGGTGAACAAGGGAGAACGGGACATATGCTCCATATGACATTTATGTAAAATGCACTTCTTGAAAGAAAGAGCATTCTTTCGGTTAAAATCGACTAACTTGCCTGAACACCTCAGCTCTCACACAGATTAAAAAAGTTTTAATTTAGGAGATAGTGATAGTAAACAGGTGAAATCTGGCACGTTTTTCTCGGAGAGAAGACCGAAGTTCAGTTAGAGTCAGAGTCATTAAATGAGCAAATCTATGTTTTGAGAGACGATTTCTGTTTGAAACACAATCAGAGACACCGTTAACTCTGCGTTGTGTTCTGACGCCTCACGTTATTTAAATTGAGGTTTGGCTCATGAATATTAAGTACAGTGTAGGAGTGAAAACTTTCTATGCAGCTTCTAAACATACGGCTGATTCTTCCATTAAATGTATTCATTTACGTTAAAAACGTTTTATTTCACCTATTTAACTAGTTTTTCTTAATTTAATATCATTTGCAAGGAAATGGAGGTTTACGACTTCACTCCACCAGACTGTAATCCAAATCTGAACATATTCATGGAGGAATTTTTTTCTGGTTATGTTTCCCTGCTATAACATTTGAATATGTCTTAAGGGAAAAGGAAGAAATTTTGAACTATTGTTTAGTTGTTTCTAGGTTTGATTTTTTTAATTTATTGATGTTTTGATGATTTTTTCTATGTAGTATTAGTTGATTTAGTTTATCTGTTTTTTCTCCTCTTATTCACTGTTATACAATTTAAGATTGCTATTATATTCTGTGTATCTGGATTTATATTTCAATATTTTTGTATTGCTCAATTATTCTTCTTTAATAAAATAAAAAAAATAAATAAAAAAAATAAAAAAAACCTGAACGTATTATACGTTGCATAGACGCCCTCTACTGGAGAAACTAACAACATGACAAACACTGACAGCTAATGAATAAATAAATAAAGACATGTTGACCAGAGATTTTGTGTTGTCATATGGCCTAAAAAGTATAAAATTGTATGCATTCATTAATCTTTATACCGAATATATTTATTGAATTTAAAAACAGCAACACAACAATTGCTACTAATAATGAAATGTTTTTGCTTTAAAACCTATAGGTATATACATACATTATAAATATATTTAAATGCAATAAATAAATAATAATAATAATAATTTAATGTAATTTATTTTCTATCATGTTTTATTGATATAGGACTGAACGGGAATCATTAGAGTTTTGAAAAGCCTCGTTCAGTTTACGTAATGTGCGTTGGTTTCTATGGCAATGACGCTGCGTTGTTATGCCAACCCTAAAAAAACAATTACGGTACATAACGTTATACGATACAGCTTGCAATACAGATGTTGTCTTAAGCTATGACATTCTGATATTATTGTAGTGTTCAGTGTTTTCACAGCGATGGGACAGCGAGCTACCAAAGTAAGACCGATGACAGTTGGCGAGGTGTACGATCAACATCTTAGTACACCCCCAAAACCCGGCACCAACACCGCGGTTCAACATCCTCCTCCCCGCGATGAGACCCCTGTTGATGCTGGAGGAGGAGGAGAGGAGGTAGGAGGAGTAGGAGTAGGAAAGGAGGGAAAAGAAGGAGAGGAGATAGGAGGAGTAGGAGTAGGAAAGGAGGGAAAAGAAGGAGGAGAAGGAGAGGAGATAGGAGGAGTAGGAGAAGAGGAGGGAAGACGAGAAGGAGAGGAAGGGGGTGAGGAGAAGGAGAGGAAGGAGGAGGAGAAGGAGGAGAGGAAGGAGGCAGGGAGAGCTGAGGAGAAAAGAAAGAGTAAGAAGTGGTGGCGGAGGCTTCGCTCTTTCTTCCGAGCTGCCAAAAAACAGCCTCCAAAGAGCAGCTCAGGTCAGGGAGAGGTGGAGCAGCAGCAGGATGAGGGAGAGAAGAGGAAGGTGGCATGGGCTGGAAGAAGTAGTGATGGTAAATCACACAACCATGTTATGAAAATGTGTTGTTTCTAAACAGCTCTACTTTGATCATATAAAAACTACTATGATCAAACACAATATCAAAATGTACTAAATGTTGTACTAAAATCCACTTCAAGGCCATGATTAGATCTTTATTCCGTGACATGTTAAAAACATTACTGTTTTATGTCTATACGTACTAATGTGTGTTCAAACTTGAAATATCCATTAATTACATGTATAATTACATGAAAAAAGTTTTGAGTAAGTTTTATTGTGAATACTGCCTGACACATCACAAGTCCAGGTTGATTTATTTTTTTAATAGACTACATCTTCAGCCGCTACACCATTGGTGATCAGCTGGGGAAAGGTGGCTTCGGCGTGGTGTATGAAGGGAGACGTTTGGATGATGATCTTAAAGTAAGTAAATATAAATAATGCATTAACAAGAGAGTAAATGTTTGCCTTGTCTTTTCCTCATCCTATATTCTTAACCCTGTTTGCATTTCTTAAATGAAGTTTTTTGTTTTGTTCAACAGGTGGCTTTGAAATATGTCACTAAGACCACAAACACAGAATGTATTGTCATTGTAAGTACATTGCACTATATAAACAACATCCAACATCTAATATTAACATTAACACAAGTCCCTATTTGGGAAACCACCCTCATGTAACCATCATAAAAACTCAACTCCTTTAGCCCGATCATCCAAACCCCCTTCCAAAAGAGATCGCCCTCACCATCCTGGCAAACAAGGGTCCCAGCGTGCCAGAGATCATCAGGCTGCTGGACTGGACGGACCACCCTGACCACTTCGTCATGGTCCTCGAATGTCCCTCTCCCTGTGAGAATCTGCTGGAGTTCATCAGGCGTCAGGGTGGAAGCCTCGACGAAGAAACAACAAGGAAGATCATGCGGCAGGTGGCTCACGCTGCAAACATGTGCTACCTCCGCGGAGTGCTCCACCGTGACGTCAAACTCCAGAACCTCCTGATAAACAGGGAGACATCTGAAGTCAAGCTGATTGACTTCGGATGTGGGGACATTCTGAGGAGGACACCGTACTGGTCATACTGTGGTATGTATGATATAATTAATTTCCTCTATCCTAATAGATATGGATCATTTCTCCTGTCCAAAAGCAAACTTACACATTATACAAACTCTGCTCTCCTCCAGGCACAGCAGCGTACTCCCCTCCAGAGTACCACCGCATGCGGAAGTACTACGGCGGGCCAGCGACGGTCTGGTCACTAGGGGTCGTGATGTTCACACTGCTGTGTGGACGCTTGCCTTGTGACTACGACCTCTTCCTGCTGGAGTACAAGCAGTGGTCCAAACCCGGCCTGTCAAAAGGTGAGATCTTCATCACAAAAATAACTAACACATGTAAAACATCTTACAGCTTATCAAATAGAATAGCAATCAAATAGAGCAGATGTCAAGTGTAAGGTTACCAAACGTCCTTCCCGTCTTCCTGCACAGAATGCTGTCACCTCCTCAGGGCTCTCCTCCACGAGAAGCCAAGTCGGCGACTTGGCCTGGGGCGAATCATGTCCCACAACTGGTTTAAGGTAGTGAACCTGAGATCAGCTTAAAAAAATATTACGGGAAGGAACCAAAAGGTCAAACCTGTTGTTTTTTCTGTTGTTTCAGGTCGTCTCATAAGACCACTCCAGTTGGTGTCTCTCATGCAGCTTAGCGTCTTGCGGGCTGACATCCCTCCTCTCGCCTTTGCGTCTTGCGGGGCAGGCAAGCCACGTGAAGCGTCTTGCGCCCTGGCTTGAGGTAGCAGTATTAGCGTCTGGCGGTACTGCTTCCGGAGGTATGTGTACATATTGTATACATGTACATACTTCTTTTGGTTGTCTCTTTTTGTTTGTCCCATCATGGCCACTCCATTCCTGAGGTTCCTACCACAGCTGTGCCAATGCCAGAGCTCTCTGTCTTCAGCTCCACAATGCCAGAGCTCCCAGAGCTCCCCTGCCACTGCCAGTTGAGAGGTTCTTGTCATGGCTGCCTAAAGCTCTCTCTCTAAATGCCATTCATTCTGGTCATGGCTGGCCCAATGATTCACAGACCCAAGACCATCTCAGTCCTAGAGATACCAGTCTCAGCAACCTTACTCTCCAGGCTTGCTGCCGTGTCTGTCCAGACCCAAGGGCTCAAGGTTGCCAATAATCATCTGTCCTGCTGCCAGAAGTTCCTGTTATAGCAGCCATAGAGGGTGCTGTCATTGGTACCCATTGGTCTACAAGCTTTAATCTGAAATAAATAACAAAACTTGAAATTAATATTTTCATTTAGTAATTTAGCTTTAAACCAAAGCAGTTCAGACATGGGAAACATTACAAACTATGTATCATACAAGTTTCAACAATACTCACAGAACCACAATGCCAAATTTCAATCTGAGGTAAGTAGAAGCTAAAAAAGAAAAACACAGGTAAGTAAAAATGAGAAACTGGTTTAATTAAACTTATTTACAGGACGTGCCTGTTGACTTCGTACCTCATTGAGATGCTGCTTACTCATGGACCATTGTGGAACAAAGAGAATATGATATGAAAAATCACAAAATTGTATTCCTTTAAATATATTAATATGTCAACCTTTAAAAGATGGTAATACAAAGACGTTCATCATTATTGATCTCTCCTGGTTATATCAATAACTGTTGTAGTAGCTAGCATACTTTATCTAAATTAAATGTATGTTGAAATATAGGGACATCATGATATGGAATTCAAATATTAGCTCTATGGACTATTGTAAGGTGTTTGGTTTTATTATTGCAGGAAAACTTGGTAAGATTCTTCTTTTTTTTACTTTAATAGTAGTCTCAGCATTGTGTTGTCACCCAAATTTCAATAAAGTAACCATTTTAACCACTCTTTGGCTGTGTGAAAATCATTGAATAAAGACCGGTCCAACAGCTTCAAATAAACACTGATACACACACACACACACACACACACACACACACACACACACACACACACACACACACACACACACACACACACACACACACACACACACACACACACATGTTGGGTTTACATGTTTTATGGGGACATTCCATAGGCGTAATGGTTTTCATACTGTACAAACCGTATTTTCTATCGCCCTACACCTACCCTACACCTAAACCTAGCCCTCACAGGAGATTGTGCACACTTTTACTTCCTCAAAAAAACTCATTGTGCATGATTTATAAGCCTGTTTCCTCATGGGGACCTGAGAAATGTCCCCACAAGGTCAAAATCTACTGGTATTCCTATCCTTGTGGGGACATTTGGTCCCCACAACGTGATGAATACCAGGTGCACACACACACACACACACACACACACACACACACACACACACACACACACACACACACACAAACACACAATAGGACAGATCGACCACTAAAACACACAAACACTTAAATCATCAGTGTGTGACAGAGAACTGAAGATATTTGCTCCAACGTCTCTTGATGGACGCTGACTGAATGAATGTGGTCTGGAATGGAGATCTCACCTTTCTGAGAGCCAATCCATGACGCTGCCTTCATGGCCACAAACTGCCACTCCACCTGCTGCTCTATTTTACAGCCGTATAACCAGATCAGAGCCAGGAGAGTGGCCCATACTGACCCATCCACCTGTAGACAAATCATCATCCACTTCATTTGTTACTGGACCCTGGACACAATCACTGCTGTCTTATTATTTGATCACATCTCTCACCTGTGCTGGTTTCTGATTGGTCAGCTCGTCCTCCGTTATCTCAAATGCATCAGCCAGTGTGGCGTCCAGCTTCCAGCAGCCTGACGCCTTTTGAAGAGAGTCCAGCTGCAGTAACGGGTCCTTCTGGGGCAATATATATTCACATAGTAGGTAGTATAATGTGTAAATTCAGTATGTAGTGAGCTGGTAAACTAGTATTCCATTCTAAATATAACCATTGCGCCAGTCTCATGCAGTAAGTGCATGTAGGTGTCCTGGTATTGATTATGTATACTATACATTTTTGTCCACATGAGAAAAACATATTTTAAACAATGATTTTTGAAAATGGTTAAGGTTACAGGATACAATATACAGTTTGTAGAGTATAAAAATGATTGTGTTAATGACAGTGGTATTAATATACAGTCGTGGCCAAAAGTTTTGAGAATTACATAAATATTGGAAATTGGAAAAGTTGCTGCTTAAAGGGATGGTTCGGAGTAGAATTGACTTCATTGCTATGCACTCCGAAGCCCATGTAAATACCCCATACAAAGTTTTTTTTTACCTTAGTCGAACATTTATGGAGATATTAGAGTTTTTCGAATTGCTTGTTACGGGAGTGAATGGTACATGTGATGTATCTCGTAAATTGCACCACTAAACGTGCAAGTAATCTTACCAAACTTGTACAGTAGTGTAAATAGGTAATGTACTCACAAAACGCTGCATCGGAACATTTGTAAGTCCACCATGAGTGTTTTAAAAACACGTTTTAGCCGATCCCTACTAGTCTCAAAAACTACAAATGGCGACACGTAAAAGCACGTAAAAGTCCTCCTACAAGTTGACATGCACACAGATGTGGTAGGAGGACTTTTACGTGCTTTTTTCAAACCAGGGAAGTGACATCGACTTGTAGTTTCTGAGACTAGTAGTTCTCGGGTAAAACGTGTTTTTAAAACACTCATGGTGGACTTACAAATGTTCCGATGCAGCGTTTTGTGAGTACATAACCTATTTACACTACTGTACAAGTTTGGTAAGATTACTTGCACGTTTAGTGGTGCAATTTACGAGATACATTACATGTACCATTCACTCCTGTAACAAGCAATTCGAAAAACTCTAATATCTCGATAAATGTTCGACTAAGGTAAAAAAAACTTTGGATGGGGTATTTAGATGGGCTTCGGAGTGCATAGCAATGAAGTCAATTCTACTCCGAACCATCCCTTTAAGTTTTTATAATAGCAATTTGCATATACTCCAGAATGTTATGAAGAGTGATCAGATGAATTGCATAGTCCTTCTTTGCCATGAAAATTAACTTAATCCCGAAAAAAACTTTCCACTGCATTTCATTGCTGTCATTAAAGGACCTGCTGAGATCATTTCAGTAATCGTCTTGTTAACTCAGGCTGGAGATCATTATGTCAGGCTGATTGGGTTAGAATGGCAGACTTGACATGTTAAAAGAAGGGTGATGCTTGAAATCATTGTTCTTCCATTGTTAACCATGGTGATCTGCAAAGAAATGCGTGCAGCCATCATTGCGTTGCATAAAAATGGCTTCACAGGCAAGGATATTGTGGCTAAGATTGCACCTAAATCAACAATTTATAGGATCATCAAGAACTTCAAGGAAAGAGGTTCAATTCTTGTTAAGAAGGCTTCAGGGCGTCCAAGAAAGTCCAGCAAGCGCCAGGATCGTCTCCTAAAGAGGATTCAGCTGCGGGATCGGAGTGCCACCAGTGCAGAGCTTGCTCAGGAATGGCAGCAGGCAGGTGTGAGCGCATCTGAACGCACAGTGAGGCGAAGACTTTTGGAAGATGGCCTGGTGTCAAGAAGGGCAGCAAAGAAGCCACTTCTCTCCAAAAAAACCCATCAGGGACAGATTGATCTTCTGCAAAAAGTATGGCGAATGGCCTGCTGAGGACTGGGGCAAAGTCATATTCTCCGATGAAGCCTCTTTCCAACAGCAACTTCTTCCAACAATCCAACAACAGTTTGGTGAAGAACAATGCATTTCCCAGCACGATGGAGCACCGTGCCATAAGGCAAAAGTGATAACTAAGTGGCTCGGGGACCCAAACGTTGAAATTTTGGGTCCATGGCCTGGAAACTCCCCAGATCTTAATCCCATTGAGAACTTGTGGTCAATCCTCAAGAGGCGGGTGGAAAAATAAAAACCCACTAATTCTGACAAACTCCAAGAAGTGATTATGAAAGAATGGGTTGCTATCAGTCAGGATTTGGCCCAGAAGTTGATTGAGAGCATGCCCAGTCAAATTGCAGAGGTCCTGAAAAAGAAGGGCCAACACTGCAAATACTGACTCTTTGCAAAAATTACATGTAATTGTAATTTGAAACGTATAAAGTGCTTGTAATTATATTTCAGTACACCACAGAAACAACTGAAACAAAGATCTAAAAGCAGTTTAGCAGCAAACTTTGCGAAAAACTAATATTTGTGTCATTCTCAAAACTTTTGGCCTCGACTGGGCATCGGACGGAGTTTCCACACATTAATTTGTAATTTTTAGAGTGTTTAGTGATTCTGAATGGATCTGTATATAAGTTTAGATGCAGTCTTTTGGTCTTGTTTGGTACGGCAGGTTGACTTGTGCTTATTTGTCAGTTACTGTATAATTGACCTTTGAATACTTTTAAGCAGGGCTGGACCGGGACAAAAAAAGGGCCCTGGCATTTTTGCTCAGACCGGCCCACCACAATCGGTCGGACACAATCAAAAAGTACACCATCCTTGCGGTCCCTGTAGATATGCATATCTACTGTTCCATTCCCAAAAACCTCTACAAAGCTTAGAACTAAGTGCTATGGGCCAGTGTACTCACTCTCTCTTCTCTCTCTCTCCCTGGTGGTGATCAAAGGTGGCAGAGGAGTAGGGCCTACACAAAGTGAGGGCATCCTGAGAGAGAGAGAGAGAGAGAGAGAGAGAGAGAGAGAGAGAGAGAGGTTTAACAAATCTTTAATACATTAAAAGAAAATCACATACTTAACACCGTAATGCACAAAAAAAAAAAAAAAAAAAAAAAAAAAAAAATTATAAACAAAACTAATCACCAATTAAAAGATAGAGAATCATCTTCACACAAAACCAATGAAATGCTGTTTACACACCATTTGTACATGAATTCACCAATATTTCCTGTAGTTTTGAAGAATAAATATTCTACCCTGATTCTTGCTTCCACTAATGCAGTAAACAGACTAAGAACATTAACAAATCGCCCTTCCCGAGCAAGTCTACAGGTCTTCCAAATAGCTAATTTTGCTTGCCCAATTATAAAATTGGCAACAGTACATCGTACCTTGTTTGCTTTAGAGTACATACAGCCAAAAATAAATAGTGTTTTGTTAAAATCAAACCCAAGTCCTTCCATAGTCCTTTCAAGCAAGGCAAAAAGTGGAAATAACCTTGAACATTCAGTAAAAGCATGGAAAATTGTTTCATAGCTATTACAGAAGAGACAAAGAGGCAAAACATTCGGGTTAATTTTAGAAACAAAAGTGTTTACAGCTATAACACAATGCAAAATCCTCCATTGTAGGTCACCAGAGCGCTTTGGAAGGGGTTTTTTATACAAAAGCCTCCAAGAAGGATTAATACAATCTATAACCGCAAGTTTCTCTCTCCATTTTGTATCACATCTTTCATAAAGATCTTTAAAATAAGCAGTTTTTACACAGACCTGATACATTTCTTTTTTCCCCACTAATTGAAAATTTAATCCCTTTAATCTCTCAAAGTGCAACAGCTTTCCACCCTGGCTAACTTCAGGGCAAACTTCAGGTGATACACTTAACTTAGGAAAATCTAGCTGTATCGGCCCGCTCTCTATAGAACCATTCAAAAACTGCACAAGAGGAGGAGGGAGAGCGGCTTTTAGGCTCAAAATCAATTGCTCTACCACCCTCACAGATCTCAGTCCAACCTGCTTAGCAATACCTTCTGCCGATCTCCACTCTTTTAACTCTAAATTGATCAGATGTCCCACTTTAGTAAAACCTTTCATCATACATAAATTGGCTAGGCTATTTGATGTACAAACATTTCCCAAAAAAGAATTAAAAAACAACGGTTCATTCAAACCGTAATGATCATTTTCTGACCTAGACATCTTAAACACACTCCAAGATTTTAAAACTGATACATAAAAATTAACACCAGATATAACCTTTTCATCAAGAGATGACATCAAAAACAATTGCTTATCCAGCTCAAAACCACAAAGTGATCTTAATACGGCTAGCCCAAATGACACCCAAGGGATAAAATCTGTGGAAAAGAGAAGTCTCTGAGCAGATTTTAGTCTCATGGCTCTGACTTTAGCTGACAATTCAATCAGCCCTTGTCCTCCTTCATTTACTGGCAAATATAAAATTCCAGAAGGCAGCCAGTGAAACCCATCCCATAAAAAGTCAACAAAAACCTTCTGTATTTTTTGTAATAAATCTTTGGGAGGATCAATAACAGTCAAAACATGCCATAGTAAAGATGCTGCTAGATTGTTTACCACAAGAACCCTCCCTCTATAAGATAATTGAGGAAGGATCCATCTCCATTTCTGTAAGCGTCCAGCCACCTTTTCATAAAGGCCTTCCCAGTTTTTTCCCATATACTGTTCAGTTCCAAGAAAAACCCCCAGCACTTTAAACCCCTCTGAACTCCAGGAGCAGCGCTGAGGAAGTTTTGGAATGCCTTTATCCTGCCATTGGCCTAATAATAAAGATGTAGTTTTATTCCAATTGACTCGAGCTGAAGATGCTTTTTGGTAGATCTCAAGAGCCACCTCCAGGTTGTGCACATCTTCATTTGATCTAATTATAACAGTGACATCATCCGCGTACGCACTGAGTTTAACAGATACCATCTCTGGAGTAAAAAATCTTGCCGTTGAAATTCCACAAAGTTGACGCCTCAACATATTTAGCAAGGGTTCAATGGCAATGGCATATAAAATGCCTGACATACTACATCCTTGCCGTATGCCTCTGCCGACTGAAAAAGGTCTTGTAAGTGAACCACCAATCTTCAGCATACTATAAATATTATTATATAACAATTTCACATACGAAGTAAATGAGGAGCCAAATCCAAAAGCTTCAAAACATTTAAAAAGAAACTCGTGATCCATGCGATCAAAAGCTTTTTCCTGATCCAGTGATAAAAACCCCACATTGAGATTACAGTTTCTGGCCACTGAAATCAAATCACGAATCAGGAACAAATTATCAAATATCGTACGTTTTGGAATACAGTACGACTGATCTGCATGAATTATTGTTGATATATGGAGTTTTAATCTATTAGTTAATACTTTAGACAATATCTTATAATCAACCCCAAGAAGAGATACAGGACGCCAATTTCTTATATCCGCAAGATCACCTTTCTTAGGTATCAAGGTGATAACTGCTCTCCGTAGACTCAACGGTAAAGTGCCAATGACAAAGCACTCCGAAAAAACTGTGAACAAGTCTTCTCCCATGACTGACCAAAACTGTTTATAAAATTCCGCAGTCAACCCATCTAAGCCCGGTGCCTTGCCTGAAGACAGATCTTTGACTGCAGCAGACAATTCAATGAACTGCAACGGCTGATCGAGCCTGGAACTATCACTTTCCGTCAGATGAGGTAAATCTTAAAGAAGAGTTTTAGTAATTTCTTCATCAGTAGGTTCCGCACTATAAAGGCTTTCATAGAACTTTAATGCATGAATAATTATTTTGTGTCCGTCAGTTGTTTCACTTCCATCTGGGAGTTTCAAACGACTTAAAGTCTTTTTATCTGCAACTTTCTTCTCCAAATTGAAGAAAAAGGATGTTGGAGAGTCCATGCAATTAAAAGACATAAACTTTGCACGCATCAAAGTCTCTTTAGCTTTCTCTTCCAAAAGATTCTGAAGAAGAATTTTTCTTGCTTCCGAAACTTCAGAAGTACTTCCATCATCCTCTTCAACATTCCTCTGCAAGATATCTTGTTCAAATTGCCTCATTTTATTTTCAAGAATACTCTTGTTATATGTAGAATACCTCTGACAAAAGAGTTTGACTTGGACTTTACTAATATCCCACCATTGACTTAGGGATTTATACTGAAGTTTTCTCTCTCTCAACTCACTCCAGAAGAGTGTAAAAGCGTGGATAAAGTTGTGATCCAGCAAAAGCTTATTATTAAAACGCCAATAAGGACATTTGAAAGTGCTCTGTGCAGGATTTACATTGACAGATACAAAGTGATGGTCTGACAAAGGAGTAGGAGTTATACAATTATTAAAAAAAATTCCCCTAACACTTCTTTGTACATAAATTCTGTCAAGCCTTGCAGCTGAAACCATATTGGCATTTACTTTTATCCATGTATATCTTTTTACCGTCGGAAAAGCTTCCCTCCAAACATCCACAAGATCATAATACCTGATCAATTTTTGTTTTAAAACACCTGCTGACAGACTATGAGGTTCCTCATGATTCCTGTCAAGTGTATGATCTACAGTGCAATTGAAGTCACCAGCTAAAACAATTGTCCTACCCTGTGGAACAGTACTTAATGCTGTATGAAGTTTTTCAAAAAAAAGTATACGTTCTGTCCCAATATTCGGGGCATATACATTAAAGAGTGAAAAATGAAGACCACGCAAGGTGACATCCACTCTTAACATTCTACCTGGTATGACATCAAAAACACTCATATCCTGATCCTTAAATTCAGCTCCAAAAAGGAAAGCAACTCCTGCACTATTACTACAACCATGACTTAAAACAACCTTTCCATTCCACCCACTCTGCCAATGGACTTGATTATTTACATCTGTGTGAGTCTCTTGTAAAAAAGCTACACTCCCATTTTTCATAACAATATAATCAAAAAGAGATACTCTTTTCACAGCATCACGACACCCATTAATATTTAAAGAGCCAAAACACAAAGGCGCCATGATGCTAGAAAAAGAAATTAACAAGAACAAAAACAAAACTAAATATAATAGCACTAAACTACTCATTTCCTACTCCGTAAATACAAAGAACTTCTCACATTGCTCAAAATCTTCTTAAGACGATAACGTTTCTGTTTATCAAGCTCCTCAAAAGAAGCTTTCCTCATTGCTGCTGTGCCCGAATCCAAAAACAGCTCTAAATCTGGAAAAAACGTCTCAATCTTAGGCTTGCGAAGTCCTTTAGTACAATCCAAGAAATCATTAATTTGTTTAAGTGAGTAGGGTTTAGATGTAATACCATCAACATTAAATTGCGCCTGTACACTAAAACCAGTTTCAATGTTCTCATCCACAATGCTCTCAACGTCTTCATCATTATCAGAATCCTCAGTTTGCAAAAATGCACTAAATTCTTGAGAGCTTTCGTCTTCTACACTTTGACTAGTACTTGTTTCTCCAGTATTTACCCTTATCGTGGTAAGCTGCATGTGCTTCGTCACACTATGTGGATCATGATCAGTGTCTACCTGCACTTCACAGGGACCTGATACTGATAGCGAGACTTTATTTTCATCACTGCTTACCATTGCAGCCACCACCTGCGCTGCTTCAACAGAGGCATCTGAATTTACTGAGGATACATTCACCTCAATCGAGGTACTCGGAGTGGCACCATCCACAACTAATGCCTCGGGTGGCACAACAACCGAATTTAGAACACCATCATTACTCGCCTGGTTGTTGTTGTTGTTTTCATTAACAGCGGCAGAAGCAATATTAACGTTCGCTTCATTTTTATTAGGGCAGGACTGCCGAACATGGCCGAATTCTCCGCACACAAAGCACTTCATCGTCTCTGAACTAATAAAAATTGTATAATCTTTACCATCAATACTTAGTTTGACGGACAAGTTCAGAGCCTCATTCTGAGAATTCAGAATCATAATTACTTGGCGTCTGAAAGACATTACATGCTTCAGTTCAACACTCTTACAGCCAAGTGGGATCATCTTAATAGGACTCATTAGCTTACCGTATCTCTGTAATATCTCCTCTAATTTCTCACTTCTTACAAACGGCGGTACATTTGAAAGAACAACTTTTTTCGTTGGACTTGACAGAGGTAGAACAGGCACAAATGTGTCCTTAATTATTAAACCGCTTTCTATTAGAGTATCCACCATCTGAATTTCACTGAAAAATAGCACTATAGCCTTATTCATTCGTGAGGCAGACCTAATGTTAGCGCCACCGATCAACGCACTCACAGCCAATAAACATTCCTCCACCGAGACCGCGGCATCTGGCATGCACTTGCAACCATGCCTTACAGTCATCCCTAGATAGTCACCTGCGTTTGTCTCCATTGCTCAGAGCACGCTGACTCTAAGTCAGCTAGCGCTGAACAAACTTTACTCACAAAAAACAAAACCCCAACCAAATCTACAATAGCAAGAAAAAAGAGAAAAAAGAAAAGAAACTCACTCAAGAGCGCTCTCACTCACGCCAACACCAAACACTTCCCCAATTCTCACACATGCGCACGAGAGAGAGAGAGAGAGAGAGAGAGAAGAATGATAACTGAATGAGTAAAATGATCACCATACAAGTATCTTTAAAGGAACTGTATGTAAGAAATTTATTTCAGTTAATCATAAAATGGCCCTGACATGTCACTAGACATTATGAAATCATGTTCATTTCAAATACTTATATCAGTGACAACAGTGGTCCGGCCAGGATATTGTCATTTAAAAGTGAAAGTTGCAGCCCACAACTGATGTTGATGTTGTCATTTTGTGTTTTGGTCTGAGGCTCCACCCTCCAGCTATCTTACTAATCACGGAGTCAGTAGAGTTTCGCCATCCGGGTTACCAGCTCTGTTACAGCTGCAGCTACGAACGTGTCGGATAAAACATGTATAACCTTACGAAACCTAAAAGACCTCGTTATGAATCCGAAATACGTCGTGACAAAGGAGATGCCTTTGAAAGATGGAGATGGCTGAAAACGGATTCTGCAGCTTAGCTGGCAAACTCAAGCTAGGGGGGGGTAGGGGGAGGGGATACACCGTTCTACAGTATTTTGAAAGTGACTGCAGTACCAGTTTTGGCCACAATCCTACATACGGTTCCTTTAATATATAACAATGTAGAGAGATGGTTGCACATATTTCCCGGTACTTTAGCCTACTTTGTGTAATAACGAAAACATTTATTTCAGTGAAGTCCAAATAAGTCCAAATAAATAAATAAATAAAATCCAAAACTCTTAACAATCTTTTGCCTTTTTTTTTTCAATAGAAATTTTTTTGTGTTTTCATTTTTCTGATAATCAAATGAAAGCATAAACATTTATTTATTTTTAATCAAAATGAAAAATAAACCCTTTTCATTTTTGGCAAACAAACAGAGGTTTACTGTTAAAATCAATACATGGAAGAAAAATTATATTCAGTTTAAAACGTTTAAATAACAATTGTAGTATTTTTTTCTACAATTAAGTGGTTAATCTTGTTGTAATATTTATTTTTTATCATATATATTGTTTTATGTAAAAAACGCCATTCATCCGCCATTCATACATACAGAGGCAAACGGAACATGCAGGATTCATATTAAAACGGTCTTTTTGCATTTCAGTTTTCACAGACACTAGTCCATATCGCGATTTGAATTAAGTGACAGACCAACTTTTGATTTATTAATCCAAAAATCAACGAATTACGTGGCATTCCACGCTATAGTAAATTCCGTTTTTATGAATGGAGTCCGCGATCCAGTCCGTGTTTTGCGCTATTTTGAAGCTCATAGTGGGCGGAAGTCGGCCGTCGCCATCTTGGAATCGCGTCACTCCCGGATAATCAAAAATGGGCAAAGAGGCGGGACGTGGGTGGAGCTGGTTGCTGAAACCACGCCCGCCTAGTGCGACAGTGTTGACAGCAGCAGCAATCCCCCTGTCACTCAAGTGGCTACGCCCTTAATTATGCTGAACTTTAAGGCTTAATATAACTTAAACGGATGAGTTATAAAAAAATTCACCCCCCTCACAGTTGACATGAAGGGCAAAACTAGCTATATAGACCAAAACCATTTTTTGAACCAGGCTGT
>NC_133385.1:29219421-29252355 GCF_049309525.1 Garra rufa | reverse complement strand
AATTATAAATGATAAAATAAAAACAAATGAATAACACCAAAGACAATATTGCCGCGAATACTCATATATAGACTTTATTAAATAATACTACTACTAATAATAATGATAATAAAAAAAAAAAGATTTAATATTAAATATTATTGTTCAAAGCATCCCGCGGGCCGTATTGGACACCTTAGTGGGCCGTATTCGGCCCGTGGGCCGTATGTTTGACACCCCTGAACTAGATGAACAGAAACTTATGACCCGGCTTTTTTTATAGCAGCATAACACAAACACGTTGGATTTATCATGTTTGGATGCAGATGTATGTTCGCTAAGCCACTGTTGAATGGTTTGAGACTTTTGTTGACGTTTCCTGCTTCTGTTTGTTTTCTCTTGTGAAAAGACACCAGTAATATCACCTGTTTCTCCTCTAGAGTTTAATACAGCAATGAGAGCAACTGGAGATCTTAACTGAAATTAAATCTCCTGAATTTATCAGTTGGTCCTCCTAAACAGCGAGATGTAATGAAGATCAAGTAGAGACTATTGTTCAAAGTTTTCTGCTTCTCAGACATTTTCCCTGAAAAAAGGATCTCAGTAGTCTCACATATGTCTTGCCATTTTCATATGTTAGTTTCATAAGAGTCTCAAATGGGCCTCAAATTTGTCTTGACACCAAAGTTTGCAAAATCAAAAGTCAGAGACCTCAGTATGAACTCAAATATGTCTCATCAAATTCTTCCAAGACCAAAACAGTCATTCAAACCTATAAAAAGCACAAATCACAAATCAGATCTTTTTAGTTTCTCAGTTGTTTCTTATAGACGGCAATGAGATGCAATCTAGATCAAATTGAGACTTTTGTTGAATTTTCCTGCTTCTGTTTGTTTTCTCTTGTGAAAAAGACACCAGTAATATCACCTGTTTATCCTCTAGAATTTAATACAGCAATGAGAGCAAAAGGAAATCTTAACAGAAATGAAATCTCCTGAATATATCAGTTGGTCAAGTTGGCCAAGATCAAGTAGAGACTATTGTTCAAGTCAGAGACCTCAATGTGAACTCAAATATGTCTCATCAAATTCTTCCAAGACTAAAACAGTCATTCAAACCTATAAAAAGTACAAATCACGAATCAGATCTTTTTAGTTTTTCAGTTGTTTCTCATAGACAGCAATGAGATGCAATCTAAATCAAATAGAGACTTGCTTACAATAAGCCTTCTGCTTCTTTTCCTGTCTTTTCTCCTTGAGTTTCAACATAAATATCAACAATTTCTCAATCTGTGCTCAGACTTACAATAATTTCAATATGAACTCAAGTATTTCTCATCTTTATCACTGCAAACATCTGACATAAATCAATGCTTAAATGATACTTAAATGAGACAACACAAATCAATTATCAAGTCTCCTGATCTATGACACAGCAACCGCAGAGCAATACAATCCATACATCAGCACCAGGACATGATCATGCACATGAAAATGCACTTGCGCTGGTTATGCAAGTATTATGACATATTATATTTCACAGATTGCGAATGCAAATCACACTGCGGATGTCTGTATATGATGCTATCGCTTGTGTTTTGCATGTGCACCCGTGTTTTGTTATAAAGCATTCGGGGTGTGATTCAAATGCCCGTGCAAACAGATGACTGACTCAGCATGTAGCCTTAAAAAGTGTCTGTACATTAAGGCTAATGAGACGAGGCTTTGACTTCCCTTTAATCTGCTTAAGTAAAGCATGGCCTCCAATGTGAGGAACGTCTGCTCTTAACGCTAACACTCTCCTCTAGTCCTGTGGATCACAATGTGATCATGACAAAAGTCCTTGCAAAACAAAAATTGCTTTTTGTCTTGAAAACCAAACACACATCAAGCATAAATGCAACAAGTGCATGCATTTCTGCATAAGACATCTCTCTATTTTTTTTTATGTATACATTTAACTTTTTGTAGAAAAAAGCATATGTGTTTTACTTTTAATTCTATAATAAAGTTTTAAATATAATTGTACTGTCTGACTTTTTAAGAAGTAATCAAGGAGTGACAGCAAGAGTCAAAGCTGAGTTCTTGTTGCCAGGGCAACGCTGGCTCTCATAGGCTTTTCAGCCAAGTCACATGACAAGCAGCTTTGACGTCACTCTGGGAGGCAGTTTGGTGCTCTGAACTAAGCTGCGGGAGAGTCTTGTGGAGTTTTGTCGTTGAAGCTGCTGGTTGCATCAAAGCTCGTTCCTGATACCTGTGGCTGCATATCAAAGCTGAGGCCACACAACGCCTCTTCCCTTCTGAGCTCCCCAGGTTATGGCCATCTAAACTCTCACGGCACAGCACCAGAACAACCACCTGAGGTGAGTTCTGTCTTTTTTGGTGCATGTTTCACTGTTTTTCTTGCAGGTGAAACCTCAATGCTTGTATATGCTGGCCATGCACTGTTGCACTGTCAGAGGAATTGAAAAGAGAGAGTTTTTCGGCATCCTGTGAAGTTTAGATGAAAGAATGCAAGCTGTTGCTCGAACGTGAACAGGATGCAACAATCTGAACTGTTAGGATGAGGACATCTCAGTTTGGTTTAATTCATCCAACTTGGAGTGCCTGAAGGCAACTGACCTGTGTGGATTTCAGACCATTTGGCTTTGGATAAATCCTGGAACATAAGGCTTAGAGGAGAAACGCTACCTGATTTCACAAGAGGAACATCTGATCACCTAAACAAGACCAGATCTGAGATCTAAGCTATTTTACATGCACTTTAAAGTGCCATGCAGACAGTAGTATACACTACAGTTTGTTTAGAGATAGCTTCTACACTTATACACACATACACTGAAAATTAAATGGTGCAGAAGCAATTTTTTGAGAAGAAATTGATAGTAAATTTTACAATTATTTTTTAAAAATGACAAGCGGCATTGAATTTTCATGCAGTTTTCAAGCCTTTTTTTTGTAAAACATACTCTAATAATCTTAATTTTATTTACAACTTTGAAAAAAAAATATTTTTTTACAGTGTAGTCGACAAAAAAAAAGGCTAACTGGTTGCCAAATTCTTCAGTTTTGAATCAGCCTTAAGCTTTTTGCTTGAGTTCACATCAATATGTGACCCTGGGCCACAAAACCAATTATAAATCATCTGAATAAATAAGCTTTCCATTGATGTATGGTTTGTTAGGATAGGACAATATTTGGCTGAGATACAACTATTTGAAAATCTGCAATCTGAGGGTGTAAAAAATCTAAATACTGAGAAAATTGCCTTTAAAGTTGTCTAAATTATATCTTAGCAATGCATATTACTAATCAAAGATTAAGTTTTTATATATTTACAGTAGGAAATTCACAAAATATCTTCATGGAACATGTTAGTTACTTAATATCCTAATGAAAAATTATCATTTTGACCCATTCACTGTATTTTTGCCTATTGCTACAAATATACCCGTGCTACTTAAGGTCACATGTACTTACAAATAGCCCATCAATGCCTAAAAATGTCATACGTGAAGTCATAGTGCAGTTATAACAATTCTATTGTTTCTAAGTACATGGATTTGTGTGAAAGAGGAAATAAGCCCTAAATGACTTAATTCTCATAACTGAGTAACTAGTACAGTGAAAAGTAGAAGAGGAATCAGATAAAGTCAGTTGAAGTGTCACTGGGAACTCAGGTTAAGTGGCAAACGTGCTCTCAGAACACTTAAAACATCTCAGGTTGCAGGAAGTTGTTGAGACGCTTTTTTCACCCCCTTTTGCATTGTTGCGGCATGCATTTAGGTTACACAGTGACGTTCGTGTTTTAGATCTGAACGGCTGTACAGAAAGCACACATATCTACTGCTCCGCGAGGGTTTCTGACAAGACGCAAGACAAGTGGGCGCTTGGAAATATGTGACGGTCGGTCTGTGGGGATGTGGAAACAGAGACGCTCGGCTTTGTGGGAGAGTTTAGTAAAGCCCCAGAGAGGGGGAGAGAGAAATAAAGAGAGATAGAGAAGGAAATGTAGAAAGGGAGAGGGGAGTGTCTGTTCAGAGAGTTTCCTGTGAAGAGCTGCCGACATACAGAGCTGATAGAGAGAGGGAAGAAAGGAGGAAAGAAAGCTGGCGACATCACAAGGTCCAACAGGTGAAACTGAAGCGCATCATTTACATCGAGGTGGGTCCGAAGGAGAATGTTTTTCTTGCTACTGTTACTTAAGACTGAATTTGAGACACTCTGTAATGAAAAACGCTACAGAAATCACTATAAATAGTCTGTAGGCAGTTGACGTGCTTTATCGAATTGGTTTTCGTGGCAGTTCTATTAAAGAACGATTTCGGGAAAAGAACGTTTCAGTGAATAGAATGAACCGGTTTTCTTAGTTCGAAGAACATTTTATTCATCTAAAGAATCTTTTTCACTATAAACAACCTGGAAAGAATGGGATGAAATGGAGGAATTAGATGCCAATAAACGTTTATTTTTATTAATAGTGTAAACTGTTAAGTGTAATAGTGCGATATACTACTGTGTTTGAACATTATTTAAAACAAAAATACGTTTAACACATTAACATTGAGTGACATTTAATATTTGGATTGTAAAGACTAAATAGTGAGGTGAACAGCGAAAAGAGTCAGTGAAAATGCTATCTATCTATCTATCTATCTATCTATCTATCTATCTATCTATCTATCTATCTATCTATCTATCTATCATCTGTCAATCTCTCTATCTAGATTTATAAAGCTGAATAAATAATCTTTCCATTGATGTTCGGTTTGTAAGAATAGGACAATATTTAGTTTAGATACAACTATTTGAACATCTGGAACCTGAGGGTGCAAAAAAAAAAATATTGAGAAAATCACCGTTAAAGTTGTCTAAATTAAGTTCTTAGCAATGCATATTACTAATCAAAAATTAAGTTTTTAAAATTATTAACGGTAGGAAATTTACTAAATATATTCATGACACATGATCTTTACTTAATATCCTAATGATTTTTGGCATAAAAGAAAAATGTATAAATTTGACCCATACACTGCATTTTTGGCTATTGCTATAAATAAACCATGCTACTTAAGACTTTTTTTTTTTTTTTGGTCCAGGGTCACATATAATAATACTCTCTTGGATTTGTTTTTTGTCAACTTTAAGATATAAAAAGATTTTATATAGCCTATGGATGTATATACACATAGGCCTACAACAGTTCCTGGTCCTCAAATCTGATTGGCTGAGGGAAGTGCAATATTCTAGTGATATCAGAAAAAAAAAAATCCAAGAACATATCATTTATATATTAGATGTCTAAGTCTATCATGTAGACTGGTTGCAGAGATTAACCTTTGCAATGTATTTCATCCGATGCTCCAGTATAAAGGTGGTATAAGGTGGTAAAATGCTTCATTAGATCCTGAGAGCTTTTCACTTGACGTCTCCAAGAGCTTTTGAATCTCAGTGGATCATGATGGCCTTGTTTGGATTGAATCTTCACTCTTAAAAACAAAGAACCATTTTTGGTTCCACAAAGAACCATTCAGTCAAAGGTTGTTTAAGGAACCATGTCTTTCTTACCTTTTTATAATCTGAAGAACCTTCTTTCGCCACAAAGAACCTTTTGTGAAACAGAAAGGTTCTTCAGATGTTAAAGATTCTTTATGGAAACATTTAGACAAAAGAGGTTCTTCTATGGCGTCGTGAAACGTGTTTACTTTGAAGAGTGTTGTGAGGCTGTGTGCATTGAGGCTGTAATGTAAAGGCATTTCCTGTTTGCGTCCATCATGTGAAGCCTCCCCGTCACTATAGCTCTAACTGACCGTGATTTCGAACTGTAAATGCTGAGAAGAAATGTTCCAAAAATAGGGGCTTTGCAAATATTTACACTAAGAGCATGTGCAGGAATTGTCGAGCGGGGCTTGCGATGGCACTCGGTGCCGTTCTCGCAGACGGATGGAGGATTGTGTCAAGGTCAAGCAAGGATAGTTTACAGGCAGTTAGTGGTTTTTAGATTGATGGCCGAAGGTTTACATTTGAACTAGACAAAAATGCTTTACGTCAAAAGTCTGGGTATTAATATAGAGTCGCTGTTTCTTCAGACAGGAAATATGGACCCGTAACAACCTCGATACTGCTGAAAAAAAAAATGTCAGCTGAGAGTGTGTGATATTTATAACTGCTTTCAAGTACATTCACTGAATTTTTCTCATACAAGCGAAACATTTATGAGGCCGTTTTCCATTAGCTTTTGAGTGCTTAGACTTGCTCAAATGTTAATCCCACATGTTCCACACTTTCGTTTGACAGTGTTTTGAAACCAATTTGTGAAGGTAAAGGACTTAGCAGAGGTCACACCAAGAGTGAAGATCACCATTTTAGCCAAGGCCCGTAAATCCTTATATAACTTTCTACATGCATGCAGAATTCAGGCATATTTTAAAATTGTTTCCGCTTTAAGAGTGCATATATTATTTCATCTTGAGGTTGCATATAGGTTGCATATACCTGCTGTATTCTTTATCAGCGAGACCTGGTATAAGATATTTAGTGTCCCTTACATAACAGATATGAGTCTATATTTATACTCCACTGTTTCAGATTAGCCCTGCAGAACCTTGAGTTAATCCTGCAGGTACAAAGACACAGACAGAGAGAGAGATTGTGAGGGAAAGCAGATTTGTTAGCTAGTTAACTAAAAGAAATTAGACAATGTGAAGTTAAGAGAAAGTGTTTGATGCACTGTGTGTTCTGTGCAGTTAGTGTGCAACTCTAGAAAACGATTTGAGGGTAACACTTTAGTATAGAGACCAGTTGTCAATATTAAGTAGTTGCTTGTTAGCATGCATATTACTAGCATATTGAGTGTTTATTAGTATGTATAAAGCACATATGTGACCTTGAACAACACAGCCAGTCTTAAAGGAACACTCCACTTTTTTTGGAAATAGGCTCATTCTCCAACTCCCCCCGAGTTAATAAGTTGATTTTTACCGTTTTGAAATCCATTCAGCCGTTCTCCTGTTCTGGCGATATCACTTTTAGCATAGCTTAGCATAGATCATTGAATCCTATTAGACCAATAGCATCACGTTCAAAAATGACCAACGAGTTTCGATATTTGTCCTATTTAAAACTTGACTCTTCTGTAGTTATATCGTGGACTAAGACCGGTGGAAATGCAAAGCTTCAATTTTCTAGGCTGATAAGATTAGGAACTACACTCCCATTCCGGCGTAATAGTCAAGGAAGTTTGCTGCCGTAATAAGGCCGAAGCAGGAGCAGTAATACCACGCAGCACATGTGCAAATGCTGAACTAGCTGGGAACTCATTTCTGATAATACTCCGCCTGCTGCGTCCATATTACGGCAGCAAACTTCCTTGACTATTACGCCGGAATGGAAGTGTAGCTCCTAATCTTATCAGCCTAGAAACTCGCAGCTTTGCATTTCCACCGGTCTTAGTACACGATATAACTACAGAAGAGTCATGTTTTAAATACAACAAATATGGAAACTCGTTGGTCATTTTTGAACGTGATGCTATTGGTCTAATAGGATTCAATGATCTATGCTAAGCTATGCTAAAAGTGATATCGCCAGAACAGGAGAACGGCTGAATGGATTTCAAAACGGTAAAAATCAACTTATTAACTCGGGGGGAGTTGGAGAATGAGCCTATTTCCAAAAAAAGTGGAGTGTTCCTTTAAGTAGCACGGGTATATTTGTATAAATAGCCAAAAATACATTGCATAAGTCAAAATGATTATTTTTTCTGTTATGACAAAATCATTAGGGTATTATGTAAAGGTCATGTTCCATGAAGATATTTTGTATATATTGTACCATAAATATATTGATTAGTAATATATATTGCTAAGAACATTTGGACAAATTTAAAATATTTTCCCAATATTTTTTTTTTTTTTTTTTGCACCCTCAGATTCCAGATTTTCAAATAGTTGTATCTCGACCAAATAATGTCCTATCATAACAGACCATACATAAATGAAAAGCTTATTTCTAAATCTTAATTTCAGAAAATTTATCCTTATGACTGGTTTTGTGTTCCTGGGCCACATATTAATGCAAAAGTCATAATTAATAGTGAGAATTGGTCCACAAACTAAAGTGTGATTAATTTTAGATTTAATATCTCAACTTTAGTATTAACTGGTTGTATTACTTGTGAGCAGATCTTGCTAAATGTGATTGAAATTCTTAAACTTGGGCATTTGTTACCTTTATAAAAACTCAGTTTTGTTCTCCAACCTTATACAATGAATTTAAATGTGTGAAATTCTTGTAGTGTGGTCACATTTACTGTTGTTCGGTGAACTTTAGAGGGGACAAAATTCGGACGTTTCAATAGGAATTTTACCACACAGATTTCACAACATGTTAATGTTGTTCACACGAATTTGACATGTTGACCACCAAAAAAACGCTTGGTTTGAAAGTGACTTGAACTTTACCTGAACTTTAAAGGTATACAGTCTCAGTCTAAATTAGATTCACACTGGTGTTTTAGGAAACCAAACTAATTAAAATATCATAATAACAGCAATTGTATATTATTGTTATTCCTATGACAGTAATACCCATATACACTGTAAAAAAACAAAACAAAAAAAAATTTGCTGAGTGAACTTAAAATTATTTGTTACCCTGCTGCATTAAAATTTTAAGTTGAATCAATTTAAATATCTAAGTTGTCACTTAGTACCACTTAACAATTTATGTTGACTAAACTTTTTTGAGTTGACTGAACTTAAAATTATAAGGCAGCCAGGTAACAAATTATTTTAAATTGATTCAACAAATTGTTTTTTTTACAGTGCATTGTAAAACAATAGCACTGTAAAATAAATTTAAATATTTTATAGGTATTTTATTTTTTATTTACACTACCGTAGGGAAATTACAATACTTCTTTTCTAATTTCTACACTTAAAAAGAGATATTTTGAATTTAGACTGCAGTAACGTTACCCATTGTCAGCAATTCATACTGCACTTATAGGCTTTTATTTTGACAGAAACGGCAGTAGAGTTTTATTTTAACAGAAAACTCCATCTTCAATGAAAACAGGCTTAAAAACATCTAGTGAAATGCTGTAATCATCTGCTACGAAAATGAAGCATATCTCACAGCACATGCAATAAACAAGTTCACCGCATTCATTCACTGTTAACTGAGTTGTCCTGAGACTCGGAAAACACCTGATCATGAGCTGATCGTCTAAACAAAGTGTGTGCTTCGCTTTTAAATGCGCAACGAAAACCGACTTGATGAAGTCAAAAGAAAGATATTTGTAGCAATAGCCAAGTCAAACTTCATTAGGGTATTAAGTAAAGATCATGATGCATGAAGATATTTAGTAAATTTCCTCCCATAAATATATCAAAACTTAATTTTTGATTAGAATTTCTCAATATTTAGATTTTTTTGTGCACCATCAGATTCCAGATTTTCAAATAGTTGTATCTCGACCAAATATTGTCCTATCATAACAAACCATACATCAATGGATCAAAGCTTATTTATTCAGCTTTCATATGATGTATAAATCTCAATTTCAGAAAATGTATCCTTATGACTGGTTTTGTGGTCCTGGGTCACATATTAATGCAAAAGTCATAATTGATAGTGAGAATTTGTCCGAAAACTAAAGTGTGATTAATTTTAGATTTAATATCTCAACTTTAGTATTAACTGGTTGTATTACTTGTGAGCAGATCTTGCTAAATGTGATTGAAATTCTTAAACTTGGGCATTTGTTACCTTTATAAAAACTCAGTTTTGTTCTCCAACCTTATACAATGAATTTGAATGTGTAAAATTCTTGTAGTGTGGTCGCATTTACTGTTGTTCGGACATTTCAATAGGAATTTTCCCACACAGATTTCACAACATGTTCATGTTGTTCACACAAATTTGACTTGTTGACCACCAGAAAGATGCTTGGTTTGATAATATACAATGGGCCTTTTTTTTTTGCCCACAAATTTGCTGAAATATGATTGCACCTGTATTATTCAATACATTTAATTAAAATAATGAGGCACTATAGAGTTGTTACAGTTGCATAAATAATGTTGTGATATTAAATGAGTAAATATGTGACCCAGGACCACAAAACTAATCATAAGGGTCAATATAATGAAAAAATCCAAATAGTGAGAAAATCATTTTTGAAGTTGTCCAAATTAAGTTCTTAGAAATGCATATTACTAATCAAAAATTAAGTTTTGATATATTTACGGTCAGAAATTTACTAAATATCTTCATGGAACATCACCTTTACTTAATATCCTATTGATTTTAGGCAAAAAAAAATGATATATATATATAATTTTGACCCATACAATGTATTTTTGGCTATTGCTACAAATATACCTGTGCTACTTAAGACTGGTTTTGTTCACTTAAGATATTTTTGTGAATTTCCTACCGTAAATATATCAAATTGCATTACTAAGAACTTAATTTGGATAACTTTAAAGGCGATTTTCTCAATATTTCGATTTAGAAATAGTTGTATCTCAGCCAAATGTCCTATCAAACCATACATCAATGGAAAGTGTATTTATTCAGCTTTCAGATGATTTATAAATCTTAATTTCAAGAAATTGACCCTTATGACTGGTTTTGTGGTCCAGGGTCACATATATTATGTACACTTTTATTTTGAATGCGATTAATCGTCGCCCAGCACTAGAAATCGTATATCCCAACATGTAGAAACAGTTGAAAGTAGACTAAATGTTTATAAAAGAGACATTAACTGATATTAATGTGTCATGAATTGGTTGTATAGCATACAGTAGCACAGATGTCAAGTGCAGATTGAGGTGAACATTTGCCAGCCATGAGCCACAGAAACCATCAGTCTTGCAAGGGTTGTCATACAATTAAAAGTTATACATGAAATTCATAACTAAACAACATGAATCATTAATCCTGATTCATTTTCAGCCTACAGTCTGCTAAAGCTTGCTTGATTTTTCCCCTTCAGTAATTTTAGCGTACACTTATTGAACGCAGCAGTGTAAATGCAAGCGGTAGATGAGTGTTGAAGTTTCCGCATTGACTAGATTTGCCCATGACAACTCATTTACACAAATGATGTTAACACAGCACTGTGTGATTATTTTGGTGAGCTTGGGAAAGAACGAGGAAACTATGAGAGCCTTTGGTGAGCTTTTAATTTCGTAGCCCCCTCACAATGATGAGCGCAGCGCTGACATTTTCCACAGTCATACTTTAGTTTCGGAGCTTGTGGTTTTATTTGGCCTCTGTGGTTTCGAAGGGTAGAGGAAATGAAGGGCAGATATAAACCATTGTATCACATGACAGGCACCTTCCTGTGCCTTGTTTCATCGTTTGCACGGCCGCTTGTGTGAGAATGTCCATTTCTTTCGTTTGGAGGGCTCATGCTTCTGTAAGTCTGTCAGCACAGGTCACGTGTCATTAGTTTTGGTAAAAAGTCAAGCTGGATGATCTTTGTTTTGTCTGCTGATGCATCAAAGATGAGAATAAAAATAGCTGAGCGCTGATGCTCATCTGGGAGACTGATTGAGTTTGATGTCAGCTTGCAACATTTGATCCATTTTCTCTGTTTGTTTGTTCCTCATTAATCATTTTATTTAATTAGGTATGTATCTATGCACAGACCGAATGAATGAATAAATAATCAGGTTTTTTTTTTGTTTTGTCCAGTAAAATAGCTAAACATCACTTAACCCTAAGCATGTATTTATTTATTTACCTTTGACCAAATACATAATCAGTTTTTTTGGTCTTGTCTTAAATAAATACATAATTCAGGATTTGTTTATTTGTTTTTGTTTTTTTGCTTGTCCAGTAAAATTGCTTACAATCATGTAAACGTTTTTATTTATTCATTTATTCAGGGACCAAATTTATTATTTTATTTTATTTTATTTATATAGTCATTCACCAAAATAAACAGATAAATAATAAGGTAAATACCACATAAACCTAATCATTTCTTTATTTATAAATAAATAAATTAAATTTTCAGTTTTTTTGTCTTGTCCAGTACAATGACTAAACATTATGTAAACCTAATCAATAATTTATTTATTTGTTTGTTTGCTTATTCACCAAAATAAAGAAATACTTATATAACTATAAAGGTGTCAACTAAACATCACATAAACCTAATCGATATATATTCATGTCAATAAATAATAAGGTTATTGTCTTGTCAAGTAAAATAACTAAACATCACGTAAACCTTTTTATTTATGCATTTATTCAGGGAACTTGATTAAATTGTATTTATTTATTTATTTATACATTTACTAAAATAAACATAAATAATTAATCAAGTGTCTTGTCCAGTAAAAATAGCTAAATACCACATAAATCTAATCATTTCTTTATTTATAATTTAATGAATTAATTAATTATCAGTTTTTTTTGTCTTGTCCAGTAAAATAACTATTCACCAAAATAAATAAATACTTAAATAATAAATCAGGTGTCAACTAAACATCACATAAACCTAATCAATTATTTATTTATGTTAATTAATTTTATTTTATTATTTATTCATTCATTCATTCATTCATTCATTCACCAAAATAAATAGATAAATAATTAATCAGGTGTCTTGTCCAGTAAAAAATACTAAATACCACATAAACCCAATTTATAAATAAAAACAACTAAAAACAAATGATCAAGGTTTTTTTTTTGTCTTGTCCAGTAAAATAACTAAATAACTAAACATTATGTAAACCTAATCATTTATTTATTTATTCACCAAAATAAATAAATACATAAATAATCAATCAGGTGTCTTGTCCAGTAAAATCTCTTACTTTATTAATAAATAAATAAATAAATAATCCGTTTTTTGTCTTGTCCAGTAAAACAACACATAAACCTAATCAATTATTTATTTATTTACCAAAATTAATAAATATATAATCTATCCGGCGTCTTGTCCAGTAAAATCACTGAATATCACATAAACCTAACCATGTATTTACTTATTTGTTTGTTTGTAAATAAATTATCTTTTTGGTCGTGTCTTCTTTTAGTATTATAAATACACTAGTATTTATTAATATTTTCAGTTACCTTTTAGTTTTCTTTAAATTTTAGGTTTTTATATTTCTATTTTAATTTGTTTTCATTTTTTACATTTTAGTCATTTTAGTAACTCCAACTGAAATTAATTTGTTTACAGTTTCGTTTTTTTTTTTTTTTTTCTAAATCTAATATTAATTACTTCATCTCAGCTTTATTTCAAAAAACTTTTTTTATCTATTTAATTTAGTTACGCTGTTTGGTAACAGTTCAACTTTAGTTATTTTTAGCCAGTCTCGTCTTCAAGGTATTTTTCTCTGAATAGTGCCTAAACATAGTTCTTCTGATGAAAACATTGTTTGGTGTGTGTTTGGTGTCACCTGTTTTCAGGACATCAGTGCCTTGTGTCCACCTGTGTCTGTTGGCTGGCATTACGTAAGTGTGACGTCTTCACAGGGCCGATTGGAGCCTCTAAGAGTCTTAGGGTTAATTTGAGACAGAGATCTTTGAGCTGTTGACCCTGAAAATAGAGTCCAAGAACATCAGTGATCCGCCAGCCAGCGGCTCTGCTTTGTAAGTACAGGCTAAGCTCAGGTTTGCAGGAACACGGCCTGTCCTGAGGAGGGATCAGAACTGATGTCACTGATGATCAAGAGACCAAGAGACACATCTCTGAGCGATTGGACAGAACCCAACTGAAACCTAGCATTTTGGTGACTTCAGAAAATGCATTTTAATTATTTTCTTACAAAAGAAGCATCCTGTTGATTGATTCATCCAAAAATCCCATTGTTGACTAATGGCACATTTTTGATACACGGCTGTGTTTTGTGCTTCACTACCAGTGAGATTAGACTGTCTGTTACCATGACAACGGGTGGAACGTAATACAAATGCCGCATATCCATTAAGCAATTAAACTCTGATTGATCACAATGCTTTTATCCGTGCTCACCGTTCACAGGGGCGGCACGAAAATCTGCTGCGGACAAATTGCTCTGTTGTGCTTTGGTGATAAGACTGAATGGGTGAAGGAAGTGTGTGATTTGCGGGGTATACAGTGGTCAGCAGGAGGGTTTTAGTTCAGATGAGGATGAGCACAGTGTTTGTTTACGCCTCAGAGGGTCTTAGCAATTATTCAAAAAACAATTCTACATGTTCACCATGAATGGACTAATGGTGCATCCATGTTTAAGCAGAAAAAATATAGATAGTGAACACAAGGCATCTTGTTTTAGAGAAACATCTACGACAAAGTTGGCACATGCAGCAATTGGCCATATGCACGGAGCATTCTTTAGAACTAATGCATAATGATCAGCCAGCTTGTGAACTTCCGCTGAAGCTCATTTTATATGTGCTATATATAGATGGACACTCTTGAGACCCCTCTACTGCCTCGTTCTTATCAGAAACTGAGAAAAATAATAATTGCAACATCGTAAATAATGATAGCGGCATGAAAATTCAGTTTCATATTATTTAACAACATATCATTTAAATGCCAAGCCTGGTAATCCCAGGAGACCTGCATAGTTGTACATTTAAATGCTGACAGCTAAACACTATCATAACGTGTCTAGGCTAATATTAGCTAGCCTCTTAATCGTATTCTTGATAATCAGTAACTTGCCTTCATAGTCATGAACACATTTTTTAAATCTTGTAATATTTTAAAGCCTTTATTATTTTTCAACTCTACAGCTGTGCAATAAAATTCACTTCAAAGATTCACTTTTCATTCATAAAGGCGACATGGAAAAAAATGACTTTTCACTGAAAGCGTCTTTTTAAGATGAAAATGACATGAAATGACCCATATAACCAGAAGATGGCAGCAGAGGATCAATCATTGGCTGCAGCCGCCATTTCAACTCCCTAGTTTTTTCAAGACGTCTTGCTTTTCGGTTTATTATAAAATTACTAGTATAATAAATTGTAGTACTTTTACCGCACTGAAGTATATAAGTGCAGAAAGTCATTAAAATAAATAAATAAGCTCAGACACAAACAGGCTATAAGGGTGAATACTTATATATAGTTTACTACAAATTAAATGATCAAATTAAAGTTAAATATGAATGGTATACAAATTAAATAATGCACTCAATATGAATCGATATGAATTTTAAACTACATCTTTTAAACTTCATCTTGAACTGTAAAAGCTAATAAAATAGCCTATATTTAACCAACACAAACTTTTTACTGCTGCAGCTTTGTTACTCTGAATTTAGTCTGAATCATTTAATGCACAGCTCTGTTTTTGACATCAACTTGTCAGATGTTTTGTCCGGTTATTATTGTCAATCATAGCAATGACATATTTAGCCGATTTTCTCACATATTTTTTTCAACTCAAGTTTGTCATTCTTGAAACAGTATACATGGACGTTTGGTCCTCTTAGACAAACAAAACTTTTCTTCGATTGTGAATGGATTATGAAGAGAAAACGAGCAATACACCCCTATTATCTAAAACAAGGAAGTAATCCATGCATATGGTAAATTATGGGGCCAAGCACTACAGAAGCAAGCATCAGACTAACTTAAAATGATTTTAGTCCAAATGTCTGAAAAAATCATATGAAACTACTAGTAATATGATTGAATGACTTATCACTTTTGACCAATAGATGGCGCTGCTACCAAATTAATGTGGCATGGTCAGCGTAAGGAGACAATGGCACATAAAAAGTTTGGTGTCAACATGTCGAAACGTTGCAGAGATACAGTCTTAGACGTAGTCTGGCATCATGCCTCAAATTATTTGTGATGCTACAAGAGCAGTTTTGTCTATCAACACGAAATCCATTACTTTTTGTCAGCACAGTCTGAAGATGAGCTGACTTTATTTTGGTGAAAATCGGAGCAGTGGTCGTGGAGATTTACAACATAAATCAAAACGGCGGACAGGAAGTTCGGCCAACAGTGGCATAATTGGTATGTAAGTTGTTGGCATGACCTAAAGAATATTTTGAGACCTTTCTTAAATCGACACAAAACCCCTAACTTTTTGCCAGCATGGTCTAAAGATGATTTCAGTCAAATTTGGTGAAAATCGGACCAACAGTCTAGGAGGAGTTGAAAAAAGTAGGTTTTCAACATAAATCAAAATGGCGGACAGGAAGTTTGGCCAACTATGGCATAATTGGTATCTATGTTATCAGCATGACCCAAAGAAGATTTCATTACAATAGGCTAATACGTTCAAAAGTTATCAGCATTTTTGCTCATTTCTTTATAACTTTTGATTACGAAAATTTAGGTACTATCAGGGTATGATGCCGAAGACACATAGCGAGTTTCGTTCGATATGCCAATGCGTTCATAAAATATAGCATTTTATAACAAAATTCAAAATGGCCGACGCCCAAAATGGCTGACATTGAGAAAATTGGGTATGGTTCGACTCAGCATGCTTCACTGAATCTAAGAGACCAGTTTTGTGATTTTTGGGAATTCAAACCATCACCCGATCACTAGGTGGCGCTGCTCCAAAACTATGCAGGTTGCCTCAGGTCATGCTTATTATATCACACACCAAGCTTGGTCTCAATACGCCAAACCGTTGTGGAGATATAGCCTCATATCCATTTTTGCGTGCTCTTCATAGAATTCGTTTGATCCTTCAGAAATCATTCTAATATTCTGATTTGCTGCTCACGAAACATTTCTGTTCATTATCAATGTTGAAACTGATACAGATTTTTTGGATGTTGGTATAAAGAATTAAAATGAACAGCATTTATTTGAAATAAAAATGTCTTGTAATGTTATTAATTTCTTTCTTGTTTCTTTTGATCTATTTAATACTTCTTTGCAGAATGAAAGTATGAATGAGAGCTGATGTCATTATTTTTAGTTACATTTACAAATTTTCTTACATAAATTTCCAAAAGTGAAAGGAAAACTTTTTGACTTAACATTTTCACAACTAGTTGGCTGACATTTGTTTGCCTAATTAATTTCAGCGTCAAAGCTGTTTCGCCAGTTATGACTGACAGTTTCCTACAAGCACATACTGTAAGTGAGAGACAAACAGATGTGGCGTAGATAACACAAATGTGAGCTGAAACACAAAGATTTCTTATATATATTTTTTTTTTTTCTCTACTATTATTTGACTATTTTCACATCATTTAGTTAAATAAGAGACATAAATAAACACTATATTTAGGGTCGAGCTGGATGAACACAAGCAGTACGTGAGGAGCAGTGAAAGGCAAACTGATGGACTGCTTCCTGTTTACAAGAGGAGGTTCAGTTTCTGCATCTCTCAATCTCCCCGATGTTATTTTTTTGTCCCCCATCACTCTGGATGAGAAGAGTCATTGAATATGCCATTTGTTTCCTTCACATTAATATAATGCATGTATAAAAATGACTTTCATTATTAATATTTAATGCATTTTTCATGCTAAATGTTAAAATCCAAGTTACTTGTTTTACTTTTTTTTTTTTCTAGCTTCTCCTTAGAATCAACCAAAGCAGTTATTTTGTAGAATTATGCTAATATATGCTTTAAAGGTCGTATGTGTTCAGCAGTGCAGGCACGTGAGGTTTTATGAGAGATTTGCATCAGGAAATGATTCGAGTGCAGCTGCACACACACACACAGACACACACTGCAGCAGGTGAGAGCATCACTGCGGTCTACCAATGGAAAGTTCAGTTGACAGATGGGAAAAGGAAGAGAAATTTTAGATATGTGGCAGATATGTGAGCTTTGCATAGATAATAGTGCGTTTTTAAGAGTCTCTTTCTTCTGTGTACACTACCAGTCAAAAGTTTTGGAACAGTAAGATTTGAATGTCCTTTAGAGAAGTTGCTTCTGCTCACCAAGCCTTTGTTTATTTGATCCAAAGTACAGAAAAACAGTACAATTTTGAAATATTTTTACTATTTAAAATAACTGCTTTTTATTTGAATATATTTTAAAATGTAATTTATTTCTGTGATCAAAGTTGAATTTTCAGCATCATTACTCCAGTCTTCAGTGTCACATGATCCTTCAGAAATCATTCTAATACGCTGAAAGAAACATTTATTATTAGTAGTAGTAGTAATACATTATTTTAGGATTCTTCAGTTAATAGAAAGATCCAAAGATCAGCATTTATCTAAAAAAAAAAAAACCTTTTGTAACATTATGCATTATACCATTCAAAAGCTTGGAGTCAGTAATTAATTAATTAATTGAAATGAATATTTTTATTTAGAAAGGATGCTTTAAATTGTTCAAAAGTGATGATTTAGACATTTATAATGTTACAAAATATTTCTATTTCAGAAAAATGCTGTTCTTTTGAACTTTCTATTCATCGAAGAATCCTGAAAAAATTCTACTCTGCTGTTTTCAACATAATAATAATAAAAAAGTTTTTTGACCAGCAAATCAGCGGTTTTAAATTATTTCTGAAGAATCGTGTCACTAATGATGCTAGAAATTCAGCTTTGAAATCGCAGAAATAAATTACATTTTAAAATATATTGAAATACAAAACAGTTATTTTAAAGATTAAAAATATTTCAAAATTGTACTGTTTTTGCCGTACTTTGGATCAAATAAATGCATGCTTAGTGTTTTTTCTTTAAAAAACATAAAAAAAAAACTTTTGACTGGTAGTGTATGTTAATAGAATGCAGAATCTTTGTCTTCAAAAAAAACAAAAGGAAAAAGACACAAATGAGAAAATTGTTTATATAAAGTGACGGACAGTACACAAAAAATTGTTTACTGAAAAACTATTTTCACTCAGAAGTTGCTAGTAAATTTCACAAATAACTACAAAGAAATAAGCAATAATTACAAAGAAATGGCACACTGAATTACATGTGACATTTTCAACTTCAAGGCTGAAATAGTATTTTCATGCCAATAATATATGACAATAATCTTTATAGTACAACTTAAAAACATTTATAGAGATGCCATTTCCTTTCCTATATATCAGTGGTCCTAAACCAGGGATCCGGAGCCCACTACACAAAAATAAAGGTGCTTTAAAAGGTTTTTCACAGCGATGCCATAGAAGAACCATTTTTGGTTCCACAAAGAACCATTCAGTCCAAGGTTCTTTAAAGAATCATCTCATTCTTACCTTTTTATAATCTGAAGAACCTTTTTTCACCACAAAGAACCTTTTGTGAAACAGAAAGGTTCTTCATATGTTAAAGGTTCTTTATGGAACCATTTAGACAAAAAGGTTCTTCTATGGCATCGTGAAGCATCTTTATTTTTAAGATTTAAAATAAGACAAAATAAGTACTAAAATAAGCTAAAACCAAAAATAGTTCTTATTTTATTTGACCACCTCAACACCCTTTTTTCTTTTTAAAAAACAAGCCTAATTTTAAAAGTGTGATTTCTAGACATGGACTTTGGAAATTGTTCTCAAGACTATTAAAATGGAAAAAAAGGTTCCTTTTGTTGACCAAAAAAACCTTTGTGTGAATGTGTGAACCCCATTTTCAAACCTAAACCTATTTTATATTTGCTAAAGGTGGGATAAAATAGGTGTATTTACTTAAGAGTTACTTACTGTGAGACCTTCAAATAACATTTCTTCTCTTCTTCTCCTTCACCTCTAGTTGAAACCACACCATCAGCATGGGAAAGCAGAACAGCAAGCTCCGTCCCGAGGTGATACAGGAGCTGTTGGACAACACAGACTTCACTGAGCATGAGATCCAGGAGTGGTACAAGGGCTTCCTGCGGGACTGCCCCAGCGGCGCGCTCAGCATGGACGAATTCAAGAAGATCTACGGCAACTTCTTCCCTTATGGGGACGCGTCAAAGTTTGCGGAGCACGTCTTCCGAACCTTCGACGCCAATGGAGACGGAACAATAGATTTCAGAGAGTTCATAATCGCCCTGAGCGTCACGTCACGCGGCCGTTTGGATCAGAAGCTGAAGTGGGCCTTCAGCATGTACGATCTGGACGGCAACGGATACATAAGCAAAGCCGAAATGCTGGAGATTGTACAGGTGTGTGAGTCTGATTCTCGATTCTAGTTATAAATCCTGTTTCCTCCATGATAAGGTACTTTTACACTGAGAAAAGTTTATAAAGCCAGCCATTTATTTATTTTTATGGAAAACCTCAAACCTAAAAGTCTATAAATTAAATTTATTAAATAAGTTTGTCCTAGTATTTTTGTCTTGTTTGACTACAACTAGATAAACATTCTTAAATCAAGATATGTTTACTTGAGAAGCATAATGACTTGCCATATTAAGTCTTGTTTTCTCTTTTGCAAACAAGCTGAAAACAAATATCTGCCAAAGGGGGTTGAAAAATAAACTTAATTTCGAAGGGAAAACAAGATTATTTTTCTTACCTCATTGGCATATATTTGTTTGGTTTTATGCTTTAAGTCACTGAAATAACATATTTCAGAAAACTACATTTTGTCATTTTGATACTCAAGTTTTTAGATGTTTGTTCTGGAAATCAAGACATAAATACTTTAAATAATAAATAAGTTTTGCACTGTTGACTGCATGCTATGGAAGCCTGTTTCTGCCACTGAATAAAAAATTCAAAAGGTTCGTTTTTATCTCACAATTCTTTTTTTCTTGCAATTATGAGTTTACATCTCGCAGTTTCTCAGAATTGTAAGATATAAAATCGCAATTGTGAAGTCAGAATTGTGAAATATAAACTTGCTTTTCTGAGAAATGAAGTCTGAATTGCAGACTTTTTTAATCATAATTTCTCATAATTGTGAGTATATGTATTGCAATTTTGAGAAATAAACTCAATTCTGATAGTCAGAATTGCAAGATAAAAATTCACAATTCTCAATTACGAGAATAATCTAGCAATTCTGGCTTTATAACACAAAATTAAGAGTTAAGTCAGAATTGTGCGATATAAACTTGCATTTCTGAGAACATCAAAATTGGACTTTATAACTCACAATTGCGAGTTTGTATCTCAATTCTGAATTGCAAGATAAAAATGTAGAATTGTGAAATATAAACTTGCAATGGGGAGAAAAAAGTCATAATTGCGAGATACAAACCCACACTTGCAAGAAAAAGTGAGAATTGCAGGTTTTTTTCTTGCAATTCTGACTTTATTTCTCGCAATTGTGAGTTTATATTACGCAATTGAGAAAAAAAGTCAGAATTGTGATATATAAACTTGGAATTAGGAGTAAAAAGTCAGAATTGCAATATACAAACATGCATTTACAAGAAAAAGCCAGAATTGCAATTCAGACTTAATGTTTGTGGGTTTATATCATGCAACTCTGAGAACAAAAAGTCAGAATTGTGAGAAATAAACAAAATTTTTCTCATAATTGCGAGTTTATATCTAGCAATTCTGACTTTATAACATGCAATTAGTTAAGTTAGAATTGTGAGATATAAACTTGCATTTCTGAGACACATCAGTTTTTTCATATCTCACAATTCTGAAAAATAAGTCAGAATTGTAAGATATAAACTCGCAATGGGGAGAAAAACCTCCGAATTGCGACATACAAATGGACATTTGCAAGAAAAAGTCATAATTGCAAGTTTTGTTTTTTTTGCAATTGTAAGTTTATTTCTCGCAATTGTGAGTTTATATCATGTAACACTTAGAAAAAAATTCTGAATTGTGAGATTTAAACTCGCAATTGGGAGAAACAGTCAGAATTGCGAGATACAAACCCACATTTGCGAGAACAATCTGAATTGCGAGGTTTTTTTCTTGCAATTCAGACTTTATTTTTCACAATTGTGAGTTTATATGATGCAACTCTAAGAAAAAAAGTCAGAATTGTGAGATATAAACTCGCAATTGGGAGTAAAAAGCCAGAATTGCAAGAAACAAACCTGCATTTGCAAGAAATGTCAGAATTGCAAGTTGTTGTCTTGCAATTCAGACTTTATTTCTTGCAATTGTGAGTTTATATCATGCAACTCTGAGAAAAAAGTCAGAATTGTGAGATAAAAAGTTGTAATAACTTTTTTTAAATTTTTTTATTCAGTGGGGGAAGCGGGCTTCCAAAACATGCAGAATATTAATCTGCGTATGCATTTAGCATTTATGTGTTTTTGTCCAAACCATCTGACAGTGCAAGACAATTTTGACTGTAGCCTTGCCCACAGCCAAATCTGGTTGGTTCAAAATAAATTTTACACGGAAACCAAAACATAATGCCTGGTTAGATCACGTTTCAGAGATTGTAGTCTGTGTGTTGTAGATTTTGAATATAAACATAGATTAAACTGGTTTAAAAGTACTAATGTTATATCACAAGCTTGTTAAAGTAGAACTTTGAAACATGAAACACCATTGTGTACAAAACACAGTTCTTTTGGCTTTATACTTACAGAGAAAATATACTACTATATTTCCGGCTTATTTCAGTGAATAACATGGCAATTCAATAATATCAAACTGCCTCCAGGAAATGTCAGGTTTTTGGCTTGTGCTTTATTACCTTGTTTTTTAGACAGAAAAACTATCCATTTTCAGTAGTGCATGATGTTTTGCTCATTTAGGTAGAGTTGAGTAGAGCGGGCAATTACTTTTGCTCGTATTTAGGTAAATTTCACGCCGCTGGGAGCAGTTGGTGAAATGCGTCAACTTCCTAAGTGCACTTTCTGAAGCTGACAGCTGAGTGCGAGCAAATGGCTGTAATTTCCTTTTCAATTCACCCAACTCTCTGGGAAAAGCCGTCGCTATGGTTACTTTGAAATTGTTACGAAGTGACAGCTCCGATTCCAAATCATACCCCGAGTCCTCTAATTTTCTCTAACAAGATTTAATGTCTGCCTAGACCTTAACAGCATCACAGCAGCAGCCCCAAACCAGAAGATAGTGAATTCTAACCTAAAATTCTACCACCAAAAGCTAGAATATTCTAAAGCAGCACTGCATGTATCATTTCCCCAATAAAACAATTGCAGAATGCATTGTAATGACTTCAGAAATATCCAAGATGTTTAGTTGAGTTTGCTATCTCACAGTAAAAAACAAGGAATCTCATTAGGTTGTGAAACGGAAATATTATCTTGTTCTGTATGAGAAGAATTTTGCAGGGAGAAGGATAATATCTTTTCTAAAGTTGATTTTGATTTGTTCTTTGATTTTGTCTTCCTCAGGCCATCTATAAGATGGTTTCTTCAGTGATGAAGATGCCAGAGGACGAGTCCACACCTGAGAAACGCACAGACAAGATTTTCCGCCAGATGGACACAAATCGTGATGGTGAGCTTCCTATACTCTTGTGAATAAAAAAGATTTTCACTGATTCCAGGTTTGTTTGCATAGGACAATATTTGGCCGAGATACAACTATTTGTGTATACTATAAATGTAAACTGTAATGCATTTTCATTTAATTGTAAAAACGTTGAGTGTCCAAAAGCTTTACATTCAGTTCAAACTATATATTTTCATTTTTCATATTTATTTTGTGTATAAGTACTCTTTTTAAAAGTATGCTAAAGTGTATTTACAAGGGTAATTATATTAAAGTTTAAGTTCACATGTAGCTTAAAAAAAATAAACTGCTTTAATTTACTTTAATTATAATTTACTAACCCCCATGTCATCCAAGATGTTCATGTCTTTCCTTTTTCATTCGAAAAGAAATGAGGTTTTTCAGGAAAACATTCCAGTATTTTTTTTTTCCATATAGTGGACTTCAATGGAGATCTATGAGTTGAAAGTCCAAATTGCAGTTTCAATGCAGCTTCAAAGGGCTCTACACGATCCCAGCTGAGAATTAAGGGTCTTATTTAGCAAAAAAATGTCATTTTCAAAAAAAGAAAAAAAAAGTATATACTTTTTTACCACAAATGCTTGTCTTTGTTGCACTAGCTCAACCTCACACAATACACAATCACATTGGAAAGGTCACATGTGATGTACACGGAAGTACCAACCCAGTGTTTACAAAGCGAACATGCAAAGAAAGTCAAACACCCTTTAAAAAAAAAAAACAACAACGTTGGACGATTTTGAAGTTGGAGGAGAAAATGAGATTGTCCTACCTTTTTGAACCTAAGTACACAGACGAAGAACTAACCGCATGCACTGCAAAAAATGCTTTTCTTACTTAGATTTTTTGTCTTGTTTCCAGCCAAAATATCTAAAAATTCTTAAATCAAGAAGGATTTTCTAGACGAGTAAAAATGATCTTGTTTTCAGAAAAAAACAAGTCAAAATTAAGTGTGTTTTTGCTTGAAACAAGCAAAATAATCTGCCAATGGGGTAAGAAAAATAATCTCGTTTTCTGTTTGAAATAAGATTTTTTTTCTTAATGCGTAATGCGAGAAAACGTGCATCGCAGAGCTAGACGCATTTGGGGTCAAAAAGTATAGAAATTATACATTTTTTAAGAGAATAACCAATCGTAAGACACTTATTCCTAGACTGGGATCATTTAACACCCTTTGAGGCTTCATTGAAACAGCTATTATGGACCTTCAACCCCCATTGAAGTCCACTATATAGAGAAAAATCCTGGAATGTTTTCTTCAAAATTCTTATTTCTTTTTGACTGAAGAAAAAAGACATGAACATTTGGATCACATGAATGATCAGAAATATGCACCTTTGCGAATGCTAAATCCCAATTATTTTTGACCTCTGACCCTGTGTTTTCCCTCAGGTAAGCTGTCACTGGAAGAGTTTGTAGAGGGCGCAAAGAACGACCCATCCATTGTGCGACTGTTGCAGTGCGACCCCAGCAGTGCGGGACAGTGAATCAGCTGCGTCGTAACTTCTCTTACACAAGTCTTTCTGTTCGCTCTCCTTCGAAAATCAGCAGAGCATGGACTCCAAAAACCCCTGTTACAGTGTCTGTGGGTTTCCCACCACGCATTGAAACATGCGCCCATTTATTTCCCACAGACCGGACATACAGAGATCATACACACTAAGAAGCTTGTGTTCATGCGTCTCTCTGTATTTTCAATTCCTCATAAAGCTTTTTTTGTTGCGTTTTAACACAACAGGCACGTGCAAGTGACATCAAATCCTGTTGTAAACTTTTGGTACTGAAATAAACCCATTTGAAGAGGGCTTTAAATATTAATAAAGAGGGAGTTGAAGCAACATTTTCCAAGTGTGCAAAATGCACCAGATAATGTGAGACTTTCTAAACACCAAAATATAGAAAATTTTAAAGAATTTAATAAATGACAAATGTCATTCCTAGTGTATTTCAGTTATATTCAGCACAAACATCTATTTAAAAAAAAAAAAAGGCACTTGGGCAACATATCATTTTTTTACTTGAAGTTTTTTTTTGGTTGTTTAACATTTATTGCATTATAATGTCAGAGCCTGCCCACGATGGTGACACAAAAAATAAAAATAATTTCAAAAAAATATTTTGTAAACATTAATACTCATTGCATAGAACTGACTATAACCAAATAGATGTAAAATATCATAAAACAAAGAAATATTTTCATAGGGACAACAATATTGCTCTTGCTGCTTCACACAATGAAAAATGAAAAAGTATTAGACAAAAAAAAAATTGTAGATATAATTTATGGTGGCTAAGTGAGAACTGATCACACCACAAAAAATGCTTTCTTTATAAAAAATCTGTTGTTATTATTAAAAAAGGATCTTTTCTTTTGTTTCAAATAATCGTTTGTACAGTAAAAGCGTATCTATGTAGGACTGTGACAATGAACAGCGAAGACCACAGGTTACTATGCACATCCACGACCAGCCAACACATTCACTTCAGCTTTCCAGCGCACTTTCCGACTCGATCCAGACCTCGATTCAGTCAATCTACCGCCCACGCCATCAGCTTTTAAAAAATACTACAGGTTAGCATGAGTGACTAGTTCAAGTACTATTTAAATTTGACTGAATCTTGGCCTTAGTATTCGGTTCAGGTCTTTATTTTTATATCCAGCTCAAATCATTTTGCACCTCAAACTGAATGTATTCTCTGCATCTACTGGGACGTTCTGTACATTTCAGATTGAATATGTGTGTATGTGGTATATGTGATGCTTTTTTGAGTCAGTGTTTGTCTATGCATACTGTGTGTTTTGGTGAGCATGACTGTGGAGAGAATTGGTGGGTAAAATATTAAAGTGTAAGAATATTTCAACACAACCTCAGGGGCAAAATGCAAGGGACTGTGTAAACGGATGGCATGTGCTTTTTGTGTCCATTTCTAAATACACAAACGCTCGCTCACATGCAAACCACATCATAATTGAGGCCGCTTGTAAGATGGAGAGCCGTCAGAGACTCTCTGCGGTTTCATTTGCTGTGAAGCTGAGGTTGTAATGATCAAACTTTCTTCAGCCACATGCTGAAACAGCTCATGAAGGAGCTTGAATTCAAAACGAATCATTTATGCTTGTAGATTCTCCTTCATTAAAACAATTTAGCATCTGGCATTTAATTTCTAAACCACAGGAGACAGCAACATGTGGTCAAGTGCCAAACGCAGATTAATATATATGGCAAAACAAACAGTGTTCTATCAGTGTTTGCTGTGCAACTGTTATCTGTCAAACTAAATGTTTGTCATCATCATTTTGTAGATTTTATATGGTAACCTGTACATTGTGTGAATGTAGATATTATGAACGCAGGCATCTGTTTTGGTTATATCATAAATAAAAATCTTAAAGAAAATGTTTTGGTGTCTTTTGGAAAATGTCATAAAAACAAAGAAATATGTTGGTATACACTTTCTATGAAGCCCATATTTATAATACATTATAAGGGTATTCCAGGCATTATAACGAATGCATAATGCATTTTAAAAAACCTTGTTGTTGTATCATATCATCTCATGAGTATTCATAAGAACAGTTTTAAGTGTTATAGCTTTTAAGAATAAGATTATTTATATTACAATGAACACATTGCATTTACTTCAGTTACCATGGATTATACTCCCTGTAGTTAGAACATATTATACAGTCAAGCCTGAAATTATTCATACCGCTGGCAAATTCTGACTTAAAGTTACTTTCATTCAACCAGCAAGTTTTTTTCGATGTACAAGAGGCACCATTGTGGAAAAAAATATTTCTTAGCTTTTATTTACATTTGAACAAAAAGTGGCATGTCCAAAATTATTCATACCCTTCTCAATAATCAATAGAAAAGCCTTTATTGGCTATTACAGCAATCAAACGCTTCCTATAATTGCTGACCAGCTTTTTGCATGTCTCCACTGGTATTTTTGCCCATTCATCTTTAGTGAAGAGCTTCAACTCTTTCAGGTTGGAGGGTCTCCTTGCCATCACCCTGATCTTTAGCTCCCTCCACAGATTCTCAGTTGGATTTAAGTCAGGATTCTGGCTGGGCCACTGCAAAATGTTCATTTTTGTCTGCTAACCATTTCTTCACCACTTTTGCTGTGTGTTTTGGGTCGTTGTCGAGCTGAAATGTCCACTGGTGCCCAAGGCCAAGTTTCTCTGCAGACTGCCTGATGTTGTTGTTGAGAATTTTGATGTATTGCTCCTTTTTCATGGTGCCGTTTACTGTGATTAGGTTCCCTGGTCCACCGGCTGAAAACACCCCCAAAACATTAGGTTCCCAGCACCATGTTTGACAGTGGGGATGGTGTTCTTAGGGTTGAAAGCTTCTCCTATTTTACGCCAAATGAAGGCTACATCATTGTGGCCAAACAATTCAATTTTTGTTTCATCTGACCATAAAACAGAAGACCAGAAGTCTTCTTCTTTGTCCAGATGAGCATTTGCAAAGGCCAAGCGGGCTTTTGTGTGTCTTATCTGGAGAAGTGGTGTCCTCCTTGGTCTGCGTCCGTGGAACCCAGTGGTGTGCAGTGTCTGTTGGACTGTCTGCCTTGAGATGTTGCCACCAGCAGAGCCCAGATTCATCCGGATGGCCTTGGTGGTGATCCTTGGGTTCTTTTTTCCTCTGTCAATATCCTCCTGGCCAGCATAGGTGTCACTTTTGGCTTCTGACCACTGTTCTCAATGAATCACGGTAATTAGGATGCTTTAGAACAGCTTGGACTATTTGGAATGGTATAGAACTTTGGATTTTCCCACAGACTGTGACAGTTTGCAAAGGGTATGAATAATTTTGGACATGCCACTTTTTGTTCAAATGTAAATAAAAGCTGAGAAATATTTTTTCCACAATGATGCCTCTTGTACATCATCTAATTATCTTTTGGGAGAAGCCTGTGTCATTTCCGGTCAAAAAAAACTTGCTGGTTGAATAAAAATAACTTTAACTCAGAATTTGCCAGGGGTATGAATAATTTGACTGTAAGTCTCATATATTGCCATGTTACTTGTGTCACTTTATTTAAAGCATACAAAGACCACTTATGAAAAATAAAAATGATATTTTTTATCAAAGAGCCATAAGATCAGGTATAAGATCAGATGAATTTGTAATATGATCAGTTTGATTATTACCCTTTAGACAGCTTTTAATAAGTAACTCTGCAACTACATATTAGCTAGCAGTAATTATTAATAGTAGTATGCTAAATATATGCTAACACTGTATTTTGATGGTTCCCCACAAGACAAACTGATTATAAGTAACTTGAACCTTCTACCTAGCCTAACCTTAACCTAAGTACTAATATTCTAAGGAGTGTTAGTTGACATGTAGTTGCAAAGTTGCTTATAGTCAATAGACTAAGGGGACCATCAAAATAAAACATAATACCTATAATGTAAAAAATAAATGTAATATGATATAGTCCATTATAAATGAAGTAGATGTAATATGGTGTCCATTGTGCCTTATAAATAATCATAATCATAAAAGTTTATAACCTCAAATACGTAAATATTATAATGTATTATAATTGTTATGATTATTCATGAGATGATATAACATATAATGCATTATGCATTCATTATAATGCCTTAGAAATACCCTTATAATGTATTATAAATAGGGGCTTCATAAAACGCGTTACCAGAAAAAATTGTAGATATAATTTATGGTTATATATCACACCACAAAAAATGCTTTTCTTTATGAAGCTGCTGTTATTACTAAAATGCAACGTTTCTTTTGTTTTAAATAATCGTTTAATTTTCATGGTCTTGCATGAATATTAATTATTGTTATAATTATTACCCAAAAATGAAAATGTACTCACTCTTAGGCCATCCAACTCAAGATGTAGATGAGTTTGTTTCTTCATTAGAACCGATTTGGAGAAATATAGCATTCAGGGGGCGTTTCCTCTGAGGAGGCAAGGGAGGCAGTCTCTCCTCAAAACGTTGAATGAGGAAAAAAGCTTAGTCAATTTAACAAAACATTACAATGTACAATGACACATTAAAAATGTGTCTAAATCGCTCATTTTTGGTGTAAAAAAAAAAAAAAAAAAAAAAAAAAAAAAAACATTGTCCAACAGCAACACCAGCAAGTAAAGTTACCTTACCTTTTGCATCCCCTGAGCCCACTGAGTTTTAACGGTTTTAACTGCACAGTGAAAGTCACGTGATAGGAGGCAATGCGTCCATCGCGATATGATTGGATATGACTGGTTGATCGGCTGTGATTGGTTCATGCCATAAATCCCGCCCCTCTTGTGTTCGTGCATATTCCTGTTTGCGAATCAGTCTGAACTCTGAAGGAACGATATAATGGTGTTTAATGGGATGACTAATTTAAAAAAAGTAAGTAAACAACTCACACATTTGGATATAACCACTTTGTTACATAAAAAAAAGACTTCAAATGGCATGAAACATGATCTGTGAGAGTTTTAGTGAGTAATTTGGTGAAATCTTGAGTAAATTTGTCTGTGACCAATATTTAAGGAGCTTTGATGACTGATGAAAAAAAAATAGTTAAAAGTTGACTATTAAAAAGAATAGTTGAACATAAGTTCACAAATAAAATATACTGTGTAAATTGTGTAAAAGTGCCTTGGATATTTTGGAATAAATGTAAAATCATATTTGGCTTTAATAAATAGAGGGTTTATTACATTGTTAATGTAAAAATATAAAATAGATTGGGTTTATTTAACAAAAAATGTGACTAAGACTAGAATTTTCATTTGTATCCCTGGACCACAAAACTATGGAAGGCATTTTCTGCCAATTTTAAATAAATCAATTTAATTCTAAAAATTAAAATTAAAACCAGATTAACAATTTCATTATAAAAAGCTATACGCAAAATATGTGCCAAAATTGAAAACGAAATGAAATGATTTTATTTTCATTTATATTTTCACTGTGACAATGCATTTTCCCTGACAAATTGAAAAGTAAAGTGCAGTTGGTGATTTGACATTTCATTTTCACTGCAGTCTCTAGTCAAAGCTGCCAATCTTAAAATGAAAAGGTAAATGTGAAAAAGAAAATGCAAATCCAGGTTTTACAAAGCTTTTTATTAATGCTCATGCAATAATACTGACACAATTAAAATCGAAATGTAAAATTCATTTTTAGTTTTATTGTCTCTTTTATTTCACAGTTTTCATTTTCGTTTTCATTTTCAAAGTCAACTTGTATGCAAATCCCAGGGGGCGGGGCTTATTGTTAGAGTGACGTACAGAGGCCAATTCTCACCACAGTTAGGTAAAAAATATGATTCTGTATGTCAAAATAATGAGAAACGCTCTCATATTAATGACTTAATGGCTCATAATAAGGACTGACTTCTCTCCTATCAGTGAGAAACTGAATTACTTCTTCGCATGTGCCAAGCAGCGGAGCAGAAGGGAGCGGCACGCTAGCGACACCCGCTGGACCCGGCCCCCTGGGATTTGCATACAAGTTGACTTTGAAAATGAAAACGAAAATGAAAACTGTGAAATAAAAGAGACAATAAAACTAAAAATGAATTTTACATTTCGATTTTAATTGTGTCAGTATTATTGCATGAGCATTAATAAAAAGCTTTGTAAAACCTGGATTTGCATTTTCTTTTTCACATTTACCTTTTCATTTTAAGATTGGCAGCTTTGACTAGAGACTGCAGTGAAAATGAAATGTCAAATCACCAACTGCACTTTACTTTTCAATTTGTCAGGGAAAATGCATTGTCACAGTGAAAATATAAATGAAAATAAAATCATTTCATTTCGTTTTCAATTTTGGCACATATTTTGCGTATAGCTTTTTATAATGAAATTGGGTCCGTGTACTTTTTCGTTCATTCATTATTCAATTTCGGAATGAAAGATGAAATTTAAAAAAGGGTGCAGCTTGGTTTTTTGTTTAAAAGAAAAAAAGCAGAAATGGCTGTATTTTGTTTTCCAAATGTATTGTTGTCATCAAATAATAGTAATAGACAATTGGACGCATTTCCGATCGTTTTTTAATTTGTAATATTTATTTGTACATTTATTGTATTTCATTTGACTGATCCTGTCTTTACCCGGAAGTAAATTACACCGTCGTGCGGGTATCAATTATGATTGTCTAGTATCACTAAAAATACTACTAAGATCCATATTACTATCACACGAGCCAATGGCAATTAAATGCACGGATGCATAGGCAGATAATGAATGAAATACAATTGTTCACGAACAGAAGATTTGACTCATGCTGCATACGCAATGACAATTATGCCTACTGTAGATTTACAACTACGATTAGAGTTGTTTGCATAAAATGCACCGTGAACATTCACACGTTTGCCTAGCTGTGATAGGCTACAATTTATCTCCATTAATACTATTTTCTCAATTCTGCGCATATATTTTCACTTACCTTACATCAATTGCTCGATCAATATTATCATCACATATTTTACATTTGTAACTGTAGGTACCACAAACAATTTAATATAGCTAAGTTTGTGTATTTTTACAGGTAGTAAAATACTGTGTGTGCTGCTTATAAACACCAGAGAGATAATGATTCATGAAAAAGATGGTCTTTACTCATCTCACTTGCACAAAATAAATGCAGTAATAGAAAGTACAGAAACGCACAAAATACACTGAAATACACTGAGAATTATATGCATTTAAAAATTTTGTTGAAGTCATCCCCCCGGATCTTCTGCATCCACTCAGCCCGTACGCATGCAGCGTCAACGGGGAATGCGACGAAACGGTACAAAAATGCACACAACGATGAAGTGCTGAGTCTCCTCTCTTGAATCCTAAAAACACTCAATGTGAAAAAATATCTCTGTGACGACAAAATCATGGATCAGATTCATTGCATGTTGTTTAAAGGGCCAAAACGGGTCAGCCTCCGAGAAGTGACAAGTTCTCGTTATTGTTATTAAATTATTGACAAGTGGTTAGGTTTAGGGGCAGCCGGGCAGGGGTTGGGTTACGTGCTCGTAAATGCATTGAACAATCACACCCCAATACATATGCAATAATGGCAATATTATTACCCAATAGATCATTTAATCATGACGATAAAATTCACAGTGCCTTTCGCGTCAGCTTATTGACGCCAAGGGTTTCTTATTTAAAGTAGTGGAGGACCCTGCACGTCCAAAAATGACGCTGAAGGGGTACCCTGTGCGTTAAAATGCGACGCCAAAGGGTCCTGGCCAAACGTCAATATGTGACGGCTTGGGAGTGAGACTGTGTTGCGCGAGCGCACATTCAGCTCTGCAGGCCTGGTGCTATGCGTATTTAAATCTCCTCTGATGCGCATTTTCCTGCATTAGCCAAAATCATGACAGTCAACCACATCCAGTCATATGTGAATTAATGTAAATATTCGCTAAAAACACACAATAAAGACAGCAATGATGCAGTCAGGACTGTGGCACCGGCTTGCTTTGAAATGTATTTGGTTATTGCGCCTGATGCGTCTCCCGCACCGAAGTCATTTTAAACAGTACATAATAACGAAAACAATACCTTACAAATAAAAATGAGCCGATTTTTATGATCAGAACTTCCTTAAACCAGTGAACCTGTAAACCTTTCAGTCCAAGTAAACGAATGCGTTCAAGTTTAAAACGATATTCATAAAT
>NC_133385.1:29139057-29218921 GCF_049309525.1 Garra rufa | reverse complement strand
CGGAACAGAGAGAGCGGTCACTGCTGCGTCCGGAACAGAGAGCGCGGTCACTGCTGCGTCCGGAACAGAGAGAGCGGTCACCGCCGCGTCCGGAACAGAGAGAGCGGTCACCGCCGCGTCCGGAACAGGGAGCGCGGTCACCGGCGCGTCCGGAACAGAGAGAGCGGTCACCGCCGTGTCAGGAACAGGGACAGTGGTCGCCGCCTCCGCGCCCAATGAGCGAAAATGGCTGTCATCCACACCGTCGCGTCCGAACAGAGAGAGCGGTCACCGCCGCGTCCGGAACAGAGAGCGCGGTCACCGCCGCGTCCGGAACAGAGAGAGCGGTCACCGCCGCGTCCGGAACAGAGAGAGCGGTCACCGCCGCGTCCGGAACAGAGAGAGCGGTCACCGGCGCGTCAGGAACAGAGACAGCGGATGGCGCCGCGTCAGGAACAGAGAGAGCGGTCACCGCCGCGTCAGGAACAGAGAGAGCGGTCACCGGCGCGTCCGGAACAGAGAGAGCGGTCACCGCCGCGTCAGGAACAGAGAGAGCGGTCACCGCCGCGTCAGGAACAGAGACAGCGGATGGCGCCGCGTCAGGAACAGAGAGAGCGGTCACCGCCGCGTCAGGAACAGAGAGAGCGGTCACCGCCGCGTCCGGAACAGAGAGAGCGGTCACCGGCGCGTCAGGAACAGAGACAGCGGATGGCGCCGCGTCAGGAACAGAGAGAGGCGGTCACCGCCGCGTCAGGAACAGAGAGAGCGGTCACTGCCGCGTCAGGAACAGAGAGAGCGGTCACCGCCGCGTCCGGAACAGAGAGAGCGGTCACCGCCGCGTCAGGAACAGGGACAGTGGACGCCGCCTCCGCCGCCCAACGAGCGAAAATGGCTGTCATCCACTCGGGCTCAGTCACCGCCACGCCAGGAAAAGAGACAGCGGATGGCACCGCGTCAGGAACAGAGGATAGCGGCCGCTGCTGCCTCCGCCGTCCAACGAGAGCAAGTGGCCACCATCCACTCGGGCAAAGTCACCGTCTCCTTAAAAGAAAAACTCACCGCTGGACCCATAGTAGCTGGCTGCATTCTGTCACGAGAGATAACAGGAGGTCTGGGTCCAAATGCAGGGGAAGGATCTTTAATGAACAAAACACAAATAAACATAAACCAAAAGGCCAACACGGCACAACACGACAAAAACTGAATACTAAATAAACTAAAACAGGAAACACGGTCAAGGGCCAAGATCAAGAACACACAAAATAACATGCAAGACAAAAGACAATGCAGCCAGAAAGAGTAGTGGAAATGAGAGTTCTTATGGACAAGATAATTGTGAGCAGCAGTGAGTGTAATCAGTGCTAATGACAAGACATGAGTGTACAATTTGGGGAAGTGCAGTGGAGGGAAGGGAAAACAGCGACCTCAGGTGGCTGAGGGAAGCCCCACAGCCCAGATCATGACACTACCTTCAGGAGGTTCAAGGGGCGGCCCTCGTAGCTTTTACCGATCATCTTTGCTGACCAGATCAGGGTTCTCTGCCACAAGCATGTCCATGAAACCGTTGATCTGAGAAAAACATGGTGAAGATCAAATGATTGAGCATGTTTTTAGATTCTGTAGGTTTATCCACTTTTTTCTTCCCATTTGTAAATTTCATGGGTCTGGCTTCTGGTCTCTTCTACGTCCAGCTGTTGTTAGCTGTACAAAACAGCTTGTTTTGCTGCTTAATATTGCAAATTGGTGTGATTTACCATGTTATTAGGGATTCAGATGTATAGCGCTGAAACCTTATTGTAGTTGTTAGAATGGTCACGGATCAGCGATCTCCGTGTAAAACAGATTGTGCAGACCAAACCGTAAGTCGTGGAGACTTGAAACTTGGAGGGATGGTAGTAGTACTCACACAACGTCACCAAGGCTCGTCCCAATCGGCCTGATGGGGGCACTACAGTGATCAAATATTTGGGCCACAGCTGGTGCTATAACAGTTATAAACGTTAAGAAACATAATATGTGACCCCGGACCACAAAACCAGTCTCAAAATAATGTATATTTATACATCATATTAAAGCTGAATGAGTCAGCTATCCATTGATATATGGTTTGTTAGGACAATATTTGGCTGAGATACAACTATGAAAATCTGGAATCTGAGGGTACAAAATGAACCGGAAGTCTCGCCCATAGGCTTAGTGTGTTGTAAAAGTTGGATACACGACAGACTGAACTGAAGTCAGATTTGATACAAACAATATTAAAGCACAATAAAACAGAGTTTGTTTGAAAATGCAATTCATTTGAACCTTAGACAAACCTGCTGCTTTGGTTCTCACAAGCTTATAAAACACTGATGATGGAATTTAAGGGATGAGAACATTGTACCTGTTCTCTAGCCTGTTCCTTAATATAGCAACTCAGGGTTTTTTCAGAAGAAAGGAAGTTGCTGTACATCTGTTAAGCATTATCTAATATTTGTTAATAATTTTCTAATGAGTTATTATAAAGTGTTAGGGTGTCACAGGGAGTCAGACTGAGACGTGCGGATCCATTTGCAGCATTTACTGAGAATCGCAACATGCAGGAATAATCACCAGAAAACAGGAACAACGTAGGTAATCCGGGAAACAGTTCAATACTCAAGCAATGGTCGCAATGGCAGGCAGCAGGAATCAATAACGGGGTACACAGTCCAGAGTCATACACAGGGAATCCAACACAGAGATAAACGCTTAGAATTACGACCATTGCTTGAGTATTGAACTGTTTCCCGGATTACCTACGTTGTTCCTGTTTTCTGGTGATTATTCCTGCATGTTGCGATTCTCAGTAAATGCTGCAAATGGATCCGCACGTCTCAGTCTGACTCCTTGTGACAGAAGACTTCGCCGCTACAAGGATCCAGCGGCTTTATTCGTCAGCAGAACACCGACCAAAAATGGATCTAGCAGGAAGTTTGATCGACCCAGTACAGATCTGGCCATTAAAAATGCGTATATTTTCACGCGGCAGCCTGCAATTCGGCACGCGTGGGCACGCGTCCTACAGACAGGAGGCTTTTTTTGATTTTTTAACAACGTTGTTGCACTTCATATAATATCCACCAGGTGGCGCAAGGAACAACATTCTGTAGCCAAACACCATGGCCAGCTCTAGGGAGCGTTGGTCACAAATACCACCAGTACAATAGTTCAATGATTCCTCTTTCCTGAAATTATGGTTCAAACCAATAGCAGAAAGATAGCCTATTCATAAGCAGGTGCAGTTGTATTGTTATTTTGTTTCCTTTCTTTGTTTTCCTGACGAACATTTATTAGACTGCATCGGAAATAGAAATGTTAATTTCAGTTATTTTATTTTTCCAACCGACAACTGACGTAAACCGCTACATTCGTTTTCAGGGATTAATTATATACAAGCAAGAAGCAGCATAAACATCAGAACCTCACGCGCAGAGCTTATGCACAGAGAAAAACCCAATAAACCTATAGCCTATATAATAATAAATAAAATAGGCCCATATAAGAAATATATGTTTTTCTTTTCTGAATGAATAATAATTTAACAAATTAATAAGTAGCAAGCCTGTGTGCAGAATTTCAGGCAATTTCTGTGATGCGCCCTTAAACCAGCATCTTGTTTCCATTATTTTTTGTTTTTTACAAATAGCCTACACATCTGTTTTTTTTTTGTTTTTTTTTATTGTGATTGTACACAAATAACAGAAATATGTAAAATAGAATAGTTTTGAGCAATGCCGTACTCTTGAAGGAGTATTGTAAGATGTATCCACTTTATTAAGGGGAAAAAATCAAGTGATCCTGACGGCGCCGCAGGCAGTTAAATAACTCGACAACTTTCACCTTCACAATAAAATACATTATATATTTCAGCGTTTTAAAGCAACATCAAATTAAGATATGCATGTTTAAGAGGTAGTTCGTCTTTTTCTTTTTCTAAGATACACAATTTTAGATACACTGACAATTAATTTGAGTAGAGACAAATAGAAATGGGAAGGATAAATATAAACTACAGTATTTTTGCGATTTTGGTGCTTAGAAATGTATTCTAAGCGGGCAGCGGGCGAATAATATAGTTAATATAGCGCGGAGCGGGTGGATCATGCGGAATAAAACCTCGTGGAAGCGGGACTGGAAAAGCACTTTGTTATATCCTATAGAGTATAGACTATTTAGATACTTCATCATCAAGCAAAAATTTATTCATAAGCAGGAGCAGTTTTATTATTATTTTCTTTTCTTTTTTTCTTGATGAACTTTTATTAGACTGCATTGAAAATAGAAATGTTAATTTCTGTTTTTTTTTTTTTTTTTCAAACGACAACCGACGCGTTTAGTTATTAGCCTAACGACCAGATTGTGTTAATTTACATTTAAATTTAAATTGAAACGTGGCTGTGTCACATTAATAACAGCTAAATTCGTTGAGGGGTTAATTGTACACAAGCAAAAAGCAGCAGAAACATCAGAACGTCACGCGCAGAGCTTATGCACAGAGAAAACCCCAAAAAAGCTGTATGTAAAATAAATAAAAATGCCCATATGCGAAATAATATATATTATAAATATATAATAAAATTAATAAGTAGCAAGCCTATATGCAGAATTGTAGGCAATTTCTGTGATGCGCCCTTAAACTAGCATCTCGTTTCCATTTTTTTTTTTAACAAATAGCATACACATCTGTTTTTTCATTGTGATTGTACACAAATAACAGAAATGTGTAAAATAGCATAGTTTTGAGCAATCCCGTACTCTTGAAGGAGTATTGTAAGCTGTATCCACTTAATTAAAGGGGGAAAAAGTGATCCTGACGGCGCCGCGGGCAGTTAAATAACTCGACAACTTTCACCTTCAGAATAAAATACATTTTTTCAGCGTTTAAAGCAACATCAAATTAAGATATGCATGTTTAAGAGGTAGTTCGTCTTTTTCTTTTTCTAAGATACACAATTTTAGATACACTGACAATTAATTTGAGTAGAGAGAAATAGAAATGGAGAGGATAAATATAAACTACAGTTTTTATAGAGTTAAAAATTAATTAATTAATTTATTTATTATTATTATTATTATTTTGATTTGTTTTTGCGATTTTGGTGCTTAGAAATTTATTCTAAGCAGGCAGCGGGCAAATAATATAGTTAATATAGCGCGAGCGGGTGGATGCGGAATAAAACCTCGTCGAATCGGGACTGGAAAAGCACTTTGTTAAATCCTATATAGAGTATAGACTATACTTCATCATCAAGCATGGGCGTCGGAAGCAAAATAAATATAAAAATGTAAAAACAGAAAAAAATACTTAAGTATATGCCATTTTCTGTAGTCTGGTGCCTTTTATTTAATGTTTTTACACAATGCAAATAGGCCATATTTACAAATATTACAAAAGACGGCTATTGTGCAACATTTTCAGTGGCGCAAGTGATAATACGAGTAACATATCGTTTTTGACGCGGGAGACCCGAGTTCGCGTCCGCCTTTTGGTGAAATCATTTTCGAAATCGTCTCCCTTTTCACTTATATCATATCGGAAAGGCATTTGTTTATTTGTAAATTAATGAAATAATTGAAAAGTTGAAATAAAGTATCAACTAGGGTTAGGTCACCTAACTTAAGTGTATCTGAGCACTATACTGTACTTTTAGGAGTGTTAATAATTAATTTTATTATTATTATTATTATTATTATTATTATTATTATTATTATTATTGTCTTTAGATTTGTTCTTACATTTTTGATGCTGTACATTAAGATGGCGCACTGCCCATGCAGTTTTTTTTTTTTTTTTTTCTTAAAAACTAATTGAAGTGAAAGGGAAGAAACCCATGTAGATTTGGCCTAATGTCCATGTAAATACTATTATATCCTAATATAGAAAATAATTTAGACAAATAAACAGAAGGCTCACTTTTCAAAACAATAAAGCTTATATGACTGACAACGAATACAGTTGCAAAAGTGCTCCAGTGAGTTATGCAATTTTTCCCCACCTGTTTTCTTTTTCTTTTTTTTAAAGTGGAAAAGTAGTTCTTCTATTTCGAAGAAGTTCGTTAAGCCTGGAACTAGGCTTAAGTCTGTTCTGGGAAACCAAAGGGAAGTGTTTTTTTTTTTCTTTTTTTTTCAGTTTTCTGAAAAGTAGCCGTTAATGAGGCATCAGCGTTAAGCGGCATGTAGTATAAAGAGCGAAATGTTTATGAATGGCAGAGTGGGGGTGGGATGGGGTGTTGAATGCTGTCTGTTGCCTTGTTGTAATCAACATTTGGAGACTATTTTGTGGGTGCTGGGGGCGGATTCTGACTGCATTCAGTTGCATTTCGAATTCAGCATTCAAATGCATGCCAGGGAGAAGGGGAAAGCTTTCCTCACTCGCTCCACTTTTTTCAAAACATTAGTGTCCACGGCCCTGACACCAGTGATGCGCGGGTCGGTGGATAAACAACCCGAACCCGACCGACGTTTTCAACTAACCCGCCCGCAACTCGGACCGCCGAATAAAAAATAAAATATTGTACCCGACCCGCCTCCTGACCCGTATGTTTAATATTAGAGTGATTATGCTGTGGAGATGCGGTCTGAAATATCCTGACATCTGAAATCCATTGGTGTACAAGCTACTTTAAAAATAAAATAATGTGTCCTGTTGTAAAGTCGTTGCCGTATTGTTGTGTACGAAGTTCAGATGTTATTATTTTAAGAAATGTATGTTTATATGTTTTAGGATTCTCCTTACTTTTGTTTTAGACATCCATCAATTACGGTGAATAAAAAAATGCCGCGCTGGTGGAAACAAGACTTTCGCTTCTACTTTTGTGACCGGTGTTCGGACGTTTTTCTAAAAAAAAAAAAAAAAAAAAAAAAAAAAAAAAAAAAACTGTCATTTATGGTCATAAAAACAGAAGCTGAACATAATTCAAAACTGTAAAGTATTTGCTGAATAAAGAAAACATGAAGGATGCCGCTTAATATTTGGCTTTTACGTGAACTTTAAAGCTTATCCCTCATTCCATTTGTTTTCTTTGTTTTGTAATTTTATATTATTTTCGTGAAATGTATTTTTGCTCAACATGCATTTCTCGTGGCCACGAGTTTAATGAATAAACAAACCTGCGTGACATTAGTAACCCAGAATTATTTGAGATATTTTATTTTGAGTTAAGAAATTATTATATTAATTGTTATAGAAATTAATACAATATTAAATAATTATATAGGCGATGCTGTATATGCTAATGCTGTCTGTGCGCAATGTAGACAGCTTTCACAAGTGTTTACATGTATTACATGTAGGCCTACTTCAAATTAAATAGCCCTGCAAGAAACATTTCATGCATCCCACAATCTTGTCCATTGACTTTTTTTCCGTAATATTTGTATTATTCGTTTATGTTCGTTATTTTTTCCTTCATTTTGATCTCTTTACATAACATTCTGAACGTAAATGATACTGTAAAGGTTCTATGACTGCGGTTTTTACTGGAATGCAGTTTAAAGCTTAAATTGAACATATATTGTATTTTATTTAGTCTAATTAATAGACAAATAATTGAAGAGTGAATCATTCACGTAGTTTCATTTGGAAATAATTTATCGTCACACAGTAAAATAGGCCTACATTCCTTCCATTAACTAATAGTCTTTTTTTCGTATTTGTCTTAATATTATTATCATTATCATTAGTATTACTATTACTAATATTATTTTTATTAGCCTGTTATTTCTGTATATATTTTTATTTCCGTGCGTTTCCACCCCTTAATTTGGCTCTCTTTAACGTTCATGTAAATGATGCTTGACATATGATATGACTGATTTTTACTGCATTTATCATTTAGATTCGGAATGTTAAGAGATCGAAATTAAGGGGGACATAATGAATATAAACGAATAATAAATTTATTACAGAAAAAAGAGGATCAATTAATGGATAAGACTTTAGGATGCATAAAATGTTTCTTGCAGGGCTATTTAATTTGAAGTACTTATATGTAATATTTATTCTTGATAAACTTTTGAATGCTGTCTACATCGCGCACAGACATTCGCATATACAGCATTGCCTATTGTTAATATATAACTTAATATTGCATTAATTTCTATAACAATTAATATAATCATTTCTTAACTCAAAATAAAAAATATTAACAAACCTATCTCTGATAATCCTGGGTTATGGTTACGCAGGTTTGTTTATGCATTAAACATAAGGATGTCGTTACCTCGACAAAATAATCTTGTGGCCACGACATAATATGACATTCCCAGGAATTAATATCTCGTGGCAATGACAAAAAGTAATATGACGTTCCTACGAATTCATTTGTGTGGCCACGACAAACATAAGTGAACCGAAGGTGTCCCCTCCAGGTTACCGTACCCTTTAGTTTGCAGCAATGTTTTCAGCCTGCTCCAGTCCAGTGCGTTACATGACTGCCCCCTACTGATCATGTCTTTCCTATGTCATTGTATTTTCCGTGTTCCCTTGGAATACACCGGCCTCACGCCAGACCACTTTACTTCCCGCGCGCATTTTAAATGGCCAGATCTGTAAGTGTGCTCTGCAGTTTATTTCAAGACGGCTGACCCATCGAATATTTTGTGAGGGAGTTTGTCAGATATAGCCATCTGGCACCGTGTGATGATACTATGCTGAAGGAGTGTTTCTGGAGTGGACTCGACCCAGAAGTCAGTTTCAACTTACCTGAAGAGGACCCCAGTTGGACTCTTTCACAATTCATCACCTTCGTCATGTCACATTGTAAATCTCGGTTTACTGTGGGTATGGCAGCCCCTCCATAGCCTGTTCACAAGATGGTCGTCCTTCCCGTGTCTCCTCACAAGATGTCTGCTAGCCCAGCGCCCCTTCACAAGAAACTGAGTCTGCACCTAAGATGGCTACCGTCAAATCAGAGTCTCCGCCGCCAGAGCGCCCTCCAGTGACTGCGCCAGCAGAGCGCCCTCCAGTGACCGCTCGCTCAGAGCCTGCTCTTCCAGAGTCTCCGCTGGAGACGCCCAGCCCTCCTGAATCTCCGCTGGGGTCGTCCAGTTCTCCAGAGCCCGCTCCTCAAGAGCGTTGTCCAGAGCCCGCTCCTCAAGAGCGTTGTCCAGAGCCCGCTTCACAAGAGCGTCGTCCAGAGCCCGCTCCTCAAGACAGCCTTCCAGAGCCTCCGCTGGTTCAGCCCAGCCTTCCAGAGCCTCCGCTGGTTCAGCCCAGCCTTCCAGAGCCACCGCTGGTTCAGCCCAGCCTTCCAGAGCCTCCGCTGGTTCAGCCCAGCCTTCCAGAGACTCCGCTGGTTCCGCCCAGCCTTCCAGAGACTTCGCTGGTTCCGCCCAGCCTTCCAGAGACTCCGCTGGTTCCGCCCAGCCTTCCAGAGACTCCGCTGGTTCAGCCCTGCCTTCCAGAGACTCCGCTGGTTCCGCCCAGCCTTCCAGAGACTCCGCTGGTTCAGCCCAGCCTTCCAGAGACTCCGTTGGTTCCATCCAGTCGTCCTGAGATTCCTGTCTGCCCGGTTCTGGTCACGGAGCTCATGCATGGACTGTTCCCACCCACCCTCCCTGCTGCTCCAGTCCCGCCACCTCTGTCACCTGACAGTCCCTCTGCTCACCCACATCCCACCTTCGGTGCAGAGGACTTGCCGTGGGACTGCCAGTCTCCATCGGTGTCCAGACTGAGGGATCCCTCACCATCACCTCCAGTCTCAGAGTCCTGGACTCCACCTCGGCCCTCCGACCCTGCGGCTTCACCCCGGCTCTGTGCTCCCTCGTCTCCGTTGTCGGCCGTCGGCCCACCAGCTCCTCCGGGCTCCATCGTCTCTCCGGCTCCGCCCTGCTCAGTCGTCGCCCCACCTTCGCCTCTGGACTCTACTCCTCCGGCTGCGCCTCGTCACTCCGTCCTGCCGGCTCTGTGGACCTCCTCCCTCCCGTGGGCACAGCCTCGATCCTCTGTCACTCCGGCTCCGCTGCGTACCTCCGGACCTCCATCTCCGCCGGGGTCGCCAGAGCCTTGGGCTCCGCCTTGGCCCTCCGGATCCTCGGTGTCACCTAGGACCATCGACTCTCCGGTTCCGCCTCGGGCTCCACCGGCTCCACCTCCGTCGGTCGGCCCCATGCAGGAGCCAACCCTTCCCCCACCATGGCTTCTCCCTCCGTCGGCTCCGCCTCAGTTCGTGGTTCCAGTACCCCTACATGGACCTGGCCCTCCATCCCTCCCCCTGTTCCGCATCCGCTCCACCACCCTCCAGGTTGTATTAGGTGGTTAGAGCGTCTGGAAGCCGCTCCTTGGGGAGGGGCTCTGTCACGTATCTGGTCTATCTCATCATGAACTCTTGCACACACATTCTGGACTGCAATCCCCATAAGCCACTGCACCAATCACTGCACACAGCTGCTCCTGGTTTCCCACTGATCTGATTGCTGCATACACCTGTTTATCATTTACCCACATGCATTTAAGCCACTCACACACACAGCCACCTTGCGAAGTCTTATCATTCCCTATGGTTGTTATTCTAAGCGTTTTCCATGTTTCCATGCTCCCTGGCCTTGTTGTTTCCTTAGTTTATTCCTGGTTTGTTTTGTTTGTCTTATTTGTTTTCTTTGTCACTTTGGACTGCCCTTCTGGATTTCGACCCCCCGCCTGTGTTACGGATTACTCTCTGGATTGTCTTTGAGGTTACTGTTTGCCGATATTTTGACCCTGTCTGTTTGACCACGTCTGTTAAATAAATGCTGCGAATGGATCTGAACGTCTCTGACTCCTCCTTGTGACATAGGGTTAGGGTTAATTTACACATTACATCCCATAATTACATGATAAATGGGGAAATCACCCAAAAGGTGTCAGACATGTAAATGCAGAATGGTTTAATCATGGTGTTGTTCAGTAAGTTATTTTTACTGTTGGGGAAAAAAAAGTGTATCATCATCATTATTATGCAATATAAATAATAATGTATAATGTAAAAGTATTGACTGAATTGATGAGTTGATAATTATTTTAATACTATTTGTATATACTTAATTTTAGAATTCTTTGTTTATATTTAAACACTTTTTTTCTTAACAATTCTGACTTTTTCCCTCAGTTATAACTTTTTTTCTAAGTCTTAGTTTAGATTTTTAAATTCTGACCTTTTTCTTAGCAATTTTCTACTTTTTTCTCACAATTTTTAGTTTACTTTTCAAAATTCTCACTTTTTTTCTTAAAATTCTCACTTTTCTACTCAGCAATTCTCACTTTTGTTCTAAGAATTCTTAGTTTACCTTTCAAAATTCTGACTTTTCTCTTCATAATTTTGACTTTTTTCTCAGAATTCTTAGATCATTTGGAAATTCTGACCTTTTATTTCACAATTCTGACTTTTTTCTTAGCAATTTTGACATTCTTTTCAGAATTCCTCACTTAGATTTGACAATTCTGACTTTTTTTCACAATCCTGAATTTTTTTAAATTTTGATGTCTTTCTCAGAATTCTTTAGTTTACATTTTAAAATTCAGACTTTTTCCTTCAGAATTTGGACTTTTATTCTCAGAAATCTTAGTTTACATTTCAAAATTCTGAATGTTTTTTAAATTCCACCACAGGAACAAAACCAAGCGCACATTTCAAGGCAGTGCTTCAGTTTTTAACGTTTTTTATTTTATGTCATGTCAGCATTCCTCTTTTTTGTTTAACTTGATGTAATAACTTAAACCAAAACTGATATAAAATAATGAAAATAAATAATTGAAAGACAAAATCATTTCAACTAAAATTAAAATGAAAACAGAAAATAATAACATAAAATTGAATTCAAAATATTTAAAAAAATATTATGTAGTCTAATGTAACTCATATGGTACAGATGTATCAGTTAGTATATTATATATATTTGTAATGTATATTAAAGCAACATCCATAAAATGCTAAATGTTTTTGTTGTTTTTTATTAACACTTTTTTTGTGCATTTTGGCTCATTACAGAAACATTGTCATATGTTTAATATGGGTTATTTTTGGTGTGCTCCATGATGGCCATCAGGGCCAGCCAGGTCTCCTCAGCAGTGGGAACAATCTGATTGGCAGGCAGAAGGAAACCATAGTAGCCGGTGTCTCTTAGCTCAAAGGTGTAGGAGTACTTGATGCCCTGGTTATAAGTCCAGTCGATTGTTCCTCCACTGGCTTGATCTGTGAACAGAAAGATTGTTAGCAGGGTGCAAAACTGATATGAACTAAAATCAGTCTTATCAAACTTACAGATGGTAGTAATGATGCTTCCATATCTGTAGCTGGTATTATACAATGACTGCAGGGCAGAGACAGCCTTCGTGGCGACCTCATGCTAAAAAGGAAAATACAAAATTAATTTTAGATGTCGCTACGTATCTGAAATAGAATGTTTCCACATGCATACCAGTTCAGCCTTGTCTGCTGCAGGAGTGCTTGTGTATCCGTATGGATAGAGGAGCATCTGGGAATAGTTGTGGATGGACACAAAGGCCTTGATGTTGCCGTGAGATTTCACAAAGTCCACAATGGCCTTGACCTCAGCCTCAGAATGAGCACTGGGTCCATGGTATGTCTCACTGCAGGGGCTGCTACTGGAACCAGGACCTCAAGTTGGAAAAAAAAGAGAAATACAAGAACTTTTAAAATACTATTTGAATCTTCTGACCTTTTCCTCATAATTCTTTTTTTTTTTTTTTTGAAAATTAAATTTTTTTTCTCAGAATTCTTCATTTACATTTCAAAATTCTGACTTTTTCCTAAGAATTCTGACTCTTTTTTTTTTTTTGGCGATTTTGACTTTTTTCTCAGAATTCTGACTTTTTTCTTGCTAATTTTGACCTTTTTTTCTCTGAATTCTTAGTTCACCTTTTAAAATTTTGACTTTGTTCTCAGAATTCTGACCTTTTTTTTTGAGTTGCCAATTTTGAGTTTTTTTGTCAGAATTATTATTTTACATCTCAAACTTCTGGCTTCTTTTCTCAGAATTCTGACTTTTTGTTTGCCAATATTTACTTTTTTCTCAGAATTTTTAGTTTACATCTCAAAATTCTGACTTTTTTCTCAGAATTCTGACTTTTTTTCTTGCTAATTTTGACCTTTTTTTTCTCTGAATTCTTGGTTCACCTTTTAAAATTTTGACTTTGTTCTCAGAATTCTGACCTTTTTTTGAGTTGCCAATTTTGAGTTTTTTTGTCAGAATTATTAGTTTACATCTCAAACTTCTGACTTCTTTTCTCAGAATTCTGACTTTTTGTTTGCCAATATTTACTTTTTTCTCAGAATTTTTAGTTTACATCTCAAAATTCTGACTTTTTTCTTGCCAATTTTGACTTTTTTGTCAGAATTATTAGTTTACATCTCAAAATTCTTACTTTTTTCTTGCCAATTCTGACTTTTTCCTCAGAATTCATCTTTTTTTAAAATTCTGACTTTTTCCCTTCTTTTTTCCTGTTTCTTAGAATTTTTAGTTTAATTTTTCATTTTAAAATTCAGATTTTTTTCTCAGAATTCTGACTTTTTTCTTGCCAATTTGGACCTTTTTTCTCAGAATTCTGTTTTTTGTGTGCAAAATTCTGACTTTTTTCAGAATTCTGACTTTTTTCTTGCCAATTTTAAATCTTTTTTTCTGTTTCTTATAATTTTTAGTTTACATCTCAAAATAACGTTTAACGTAATAGGCGTGCAAAAAAGATTGAATGGGTGCATATTCTTGTTCTTTTACTATTCATCTTTCTTTATCTTTATTCCCTTAAATCCATTTAAATTCTTTCTTTATATAATTTCTTTAAATAAAAAATTGCATTGCCATTTATTTAAAATAAATAAATATGTCCAAAACCTGTTTATAGCCTTTCCTCACAGTATAACGGCAATGCTAAAAGCCAACAGAACCCCGATATGCCTAACAATGCTACATCTCACCTCCAAAGCCAGCATCCCAGTTCCTGTTGGGATCAACTCCAACACAGCTGGAGCCAGGGTTTGGCTTTCTGGTTTTACGCCACATACGGTCCTTAAACGAACAGATTTACAATTTAAAAGCAGCCTGTCAGAATACATTCTCAAAGTACAGTTGTTCTGAGCTGAATGTGCATGTGACTTTAGGCATCCAGGCATTAGACTTTAAAACTCACATTGGTATGGGTGTATGCATAACCATCAGGGTTGGTCACGATCTCCAAGAAGATATCATAGTTATTAAGGATGTCGGTCAGGATGGGGTCACGTCCGTAGTCGGTCACAATCTGCACACAGCAAAAGTCAATTCCTGTTCGAATAAAGAATGTCGAGTTGGTAGTGTTTGCAAGCCTAACCAAAATGAATAACTTTACCTTCTTGGCAAACCAGACTCCGCTGGCCGGGGTGACCCATTCTCTGGAGTGGATGCCAGTGTCGATCCAGATACCTGGGCGGCCCGCTCCAGTGCTGAACTGAGTAAGAGGAAATGAGGTCACAATGATAATGAGGTTCCATAATTATATTACACATATGACTTGTGATACATAGGTCTATACATAGATGAATATACAGTGGGATCCAAAAGGAAACTTAAGATTCAAAATCTACTTTAAAGCTAAATTATCTTTTTTTCTGTTACTTTCTCTTATCCATGCAAATTTAGCAAATTCAGAAAGCAGGTTTGAAAACAAAGTTCCTTTCGGTAGTGCTAGTGATGCAGAAATGACATATGTCAGCTGTAAATCTAAAAACTGTTTTAGGATTTTTAAAAAGTTAATGAAAAAGTGAGGCTAAAGTGTTAAAATCAGAGTGTTAAATTAACACTGAAGCGGAGTTAAAGTTAATGAGATAATTTGTGATTATTTAAGTGATGAAACTTAATGGAGAAAATCACATTTTTTAAGCAACCATTATAGTGGTCAGTGTTTGCATTAGTTGGTCTCTTGACCCTTACATATGTAACATTAGATTTTGTTTGGCTGCTTTATTTGGGGGAAACAACCAAACAAGCCAAGAACACAGGTCATCAGGGGGTGATGGTTATGTTTTAACCATTACTTGACCTGTGTCATTGAATTCAATTTAGTGTCTAACCTCAGAGCTTTTTTCCAACGAGGGAACTATAACTCAGAGATTAGTTCAGTCAAATAATTATCGTAAATATTTAACATCAGCCTTATGATTCTACAACAAAAGATTCTGTCTATCTTTCTTTAATATTGGAAGAATTTCTTACAAGCAAAAGCTCATTTGTTTAGGCACACACAGACATCAAGAACCAGCGTATGAATCTCAACAACGTTGACAAACAAAGTATTCAGATAAACAGATCAACTCTGAACATCACAAAACAAGCTACTAAAAAATCACATAAAAACAACAAAAACAAATGAAAATAGTAAGAATAAAATAAATTACGAAGACAATTCAGCCCATAATTTATTCATGCCACAATGCATGATGGGAGTAATGGATGAGTTTTGATTGGCTACAACATGCTTTTTGGATGGTCACCATTGTGGTGGTTCTCACACTGATTCTTCATGTCTGTGTGTCTTACCAATTTTTGGTCTTTGATCAAAATTTTCTCTGACTATAGATGTAATTCTCATTCACAGAGTTTATGTAACCAGTGATAAAACCCATAGTCTATTATACAAAGCACTACACAAAGATTTCTTGAAAACATGGTCAGGTTTGTCTGGCTGTTAACACTGTTACAGCAACCAAACAAGATCTAATGTTACAAACGTAAGTTCAAGAGACCAACTAATGCAAACACTGACCACTATAATGGTAGCTTAAAAATGTGATTTTCTACTTTGGTGATTCTGCTTGTTAACATCAGGTGTCTTCAGTAATGATCAATCATCACTTAATTAATCACTAATTATTAACTTTAACTGCTTCAGTGTTAATTTAACACTCTGATTTTAACACTTTACACTCCTGAGAGTGGACTCAAATAAACTCGCTGGAGAGTTAATTTCTCAAGCTCTGGCCTTTTTGCTGTGCATATTGTAGAGATACATTTCTTACAGGTCTCAGACTTGCAGCTGCAATAAAAGTATGCATATGTATCATTATTTATCTTGACCTACCTTCAGGACGTTCAAGTCGCGGTTCTCGTAGCTCTTACCAATCACAAGTTTGCTGACCATATCAGGGTTCTCCGCTACAATCATGTCTATGAAAGAGTAAATCTGAGGAAAATATGGTGAAGATCAAATGATTGTGTCTATTTTATGTGTAAAACATATTGACATCCAACAAGCCTTTGATAGTAAAAATGCAATACAGTCATAAATTAAAGTTGTCCATCACTCACAGAGTTCAGATCATGGTAGGTGGTGTAGATAAAGTCATCGGTACTTCTTGGAAAAGTACGATATTTCACCATCTCTCGTTGCTCATCATCCATCAAATCCTTACAGAGAAAAAAGAATGATTTTTACTTTTGTTTTTTACATTTTTAACTTACTGTGATTACCCTCAATAAATAAATATTTAGTAGGCCATTACCAGGGATCAAGCTCTATATATATAAAAAAAGATGTTACATATGCTTGTTTAGAATCACCTGTCGGATGTGCTCACCAGGTTTTGGCTAATTATTGACTTGAGAGCAGGGGCGCTGCTCGCAATTTTGGGCCCTATGACAAAATATGAGGCTGGGCCACCCCTACCACACCAAAGCAGATCTCTGGGGGCCCCTAAAGGGTGTGGGCCCTTAGAATTGTCCTAACTTTCCCCCCCTTAGCGGCGCCCCTGCCTGAGAATATTGTGCTGCAGTGTTTTTTTCCAGATTAGTTTGCAAAAGTATGTTTTTCACACATTCTTAATCATTTAACTATTGGTTTGATTGACAGCAGTGGTTCTAGAGGCAATTCTAAGTCGTTTGGAATGAGGAGGTATCGTATGATACGAATATCGTGCATATGTGTGAAAAACCATGCAATACACAATCGTTTACACCCTTGAAAAATCTAATTTCAAATTTCTCACAAACCTTTAGGGGCGTGAGTCGAACAGGCCCAATGAGTTTCTTTCCGATCGGCCTCTGTTAACCTTGCCTAATAGGTGCTCAAAGTTCATCGACCTGTGGTAGCCATGTTTTTTGAGATACGCAAATGTCCTTATAGACGCTTGTGGCACTTTGGACCAAGACTGATTGATTTCTTGTCAATAGGACAAATGGTTGCATAGTTACGGCCATTTTTGTGCTTTTTTTCCTCTTATAGCACCACAAAGTGGACAAGCTCTGTAACTTACATTAGCGTTTGAGTTTGGCGAAGATATTCATTCTGTTCAAAAGTTTTAGCCGCTTTCCCCTCCCCTTTCGAACGTGTTGGCGCCTTTTTGCAAGCGAAAAACCTAGGGCTAGTTTGCAAAAGTAGTTTTTAAAAAAAATGCTGTCCACTTGAGCCTGTGAAGGAGTTCGAGTCCAGTTTTCCGCTACATTTGAACCCCTAATAAAAACCTTGAACCTTGATTAATCACAGCAGTTGGAAAGTTTAATTAATAATCCCACCTGGACATCCTTAATCATGACATTATACTGGATCTGATTGTATCTCATGAATGCCCTGACAGCCTGGAGACTGTGAAACGGAACACGAACATCCACAGGCAAGGACTCATGAATAGGCTCCCTCCAGAAGTCCAACTGAACACAGAAGAAAACAAGTAAATCTGATGTTCGCATTTTCCAATAATTATATACCAAATGCATACAGTTGAGGTCAAAAGTTTACACTCCCCTTTCAGAATCTGTAAAAGGTTATTTTTCCAAAATAAGAGGGATCATACAAAATGCATGTTATTGTTTATTTAGTACTGACCTAAATAAAATATTTAACATAAAAGATGCTTACATATAGTTCACAAGAGAAAATAATAGTTGAAGTTATAAAAATGACCCCGTTCAAAAGTTTACATACACTTGATTCTTAATACTGTGTTGTTACCTGAATGATCCACAGCTGTGTTTTTTTGTGTAGTGATAGTTGTTCATGAGTCCCTTGTTTGTCCTGAACAGTTAAACCGCCTGCTGTTCTTCAGAAAAAATCCTTCAGGTCCCACAAATTCTTTGGTTTTCGAGCATTTGTGTGTATTTGCAATGACTGTATGATTTTGAGATCTGTCTTTTCACACTGAGGACAAATGAAGGATTCATATGCAACTATTACAGAAGGTTCAAATGATGCTCCAGAATAAAAAAAAAACAATGCATTAAGGGCAGGGGAGTGAAAACTTTTGATCAGAATGGAGATTTTTTTTTTACCATATTTTTTAATTTAGTACTACCCTTCAGAGGCTACAGAAGATACTTGCAGGTTTCCTAGAAGACAAAATAAGTTAAATTTACCCTGAGCTTCAAATTCAAAATGTTTTCACCCCCCGTCTCTTAATGCATGATTTTTCCTTTTGGAACATCAGTGAGTGTTTGAAGTTTAAACCTTCTGTAATAGTTGCATAGGAGTCCCTCAGTTGTGCTCAGTGTGAAAAGATGGATCTCAAAATCATACAGTCATTGTTGGAAAGGGTTCACATACACAAAAATTCTGGAAAACCAAAGAATTTGTGGGACCAGAAGGATTTTTCTGAAGAACAGCGGGAAGTTTGACTGTTCAGGACAAACAAGGGATTCATGAACAACTATCACTAAACAAAAAAACACAGCTGTGGATCATTCAGGCAACAACACAGTATTTAGAATCAATAAAATTAGGGGGCATAAAGAATGTTCTTGATGTAAGACTTACCCCAAGATGTTCCTGTTCAGACAATTCCTTTAGGAGAGAGATCTGTGCCTCATTTTTTGGGGTGATCCGAAGAACCTGGTCCCTGTAGAGACGTTAACACACATCCAGGAATACTTCTTAAGATATGTGGCTTTATTTGAATTTTCATTGCAAATTATACAGGTTTCACGTTATACAAACTAAATCTACCAGCATTAAAAATCACACTTGAAATTCTATTCTATCACTGTAGTTATAACCATGATGACCCTTCTCCTAAACACTGAGCGTTGAATAAACCACGCTTCCTCCCTCAGACTCCCTTAAAATGTCTTTTTTTGGTGCATAACCATGCTAGAATACTGCAAACAAGATTTGTGAGCTCACCCCTCATAGGTCCTTTTGCCAAACACGGCCACAAACAAAGCAGTCAGCACCAGTAGCCCCTTCATCTTGGCTTGAGTAGAATTTTTAGCTAAAGTTGTCCTTTATATACTGTCCTGATGGCTGTGACCTTGTATTTGAGGCAATACTGGGTTGGCAAGCCTGCTGCTGTGGTTCCCACAATATTGTACAATACTAATACTGGAGTTTGACAAATGAGAGCAATGCAGCTGTTTTTCCTGTATGTTACTTAGTATAGCAACATGTATTGACTAGTAAATGTTATCAGTAGTGCATTACCTGGTTTGGCCTAAGACAGAGAGATAATAAAAATAAAAAAAAACGCCCAAATCCACAAGGTCCAATTGAGAAGACCATGTTGGGAAAAGATTCTGGATTATTTTGTTAGTCGTTTTTATATAATATTAAAAAACATATAATAATAAACATGTAATTTTTTTATAATATAATATATGCAATATTACCATGAATATAGTTCTACAAATATGTATGTTATGTGTATTACAGCTTCGGTTATAGCCTGTGAAAACAAATTTCCTCTCTGAGGACAGTTAAAAAAATCTTAATCTGATCAAATATATACTAGGTATATATAATATATAATATAATATGAAGTATATATAATATAAAATATATATAATTCTCTGTAATAGCATTTATATAATTATTTATATTCATATGTCTCTAATAATAATAATAATTATTATTTTAAATATTTGTATATTTTATTATTATTTATGTTATTATGTATAGTATTTTATTATGATTTAATAAATAAACACATATATAATATAATTAAATATTATTTATGTTGCATATATTTACAGAAGTTTATAATAATATACTGTATATACTGTATATACTGTGTATATATATATGTTTATTAAAGTTTTTACTCTACATTTGTGCAGTTTTCAGTGGGTTAGTGATATTTTTTAAATGTATATAAATTAATAAATAAATATTTTTTTAAATGGGTTTTTATACAAAAACTGCTTTCTTATGTAAAATTCACTTTATAAAAGACCCACATTTCTAACTTTAATTCATGGGGATAACATGGATAATTTCACATGGTTTAGTGTAAGATTTTTGCCCATCTTTTGGAAAATCCAGTTTTAAAAGTAAAAAAAAAAAAAAAAAACTACAAATAACTTTTACCAGTAGGTGGCTGCAGAGCTCCACTATTTGCTATTTGCTATTTGACCACCTGAAAGATATTTTTTCACAAGTTTTGTGAATTCATATCTACAGTACAGACCAAACGTTTGGACACACCTGAATGAGAAGGTGTGTCCAAACTTTTGGTCTGTACTGTATATATAGACTGTTATTATTATTATTATTATTAATATTTTTTATTTGTTTAATAATTAACATATTTAAATACATTTTTTATTTATATTATGTATATTAAATTAAAATGTGAAGTATATGTAATATATATAATTCACTATTATAATATTTAATTATACATTTATGTTGCTTATATAAACAGAAGTTTATAATAACATTATTATTATTTAGATTATATATGTGCAGACACAAAAAATATTGTTATTATTTATTTATATTATTATTATTTGTCATTATTTATTAAATAAATAAACAATCATATTAATTTTTTTTATTTATAATTATGCATATCACATTAGAATATTAAGTATTGAATGAAAAATGACTATAATTGACTAATATAATATTTAATTAGATATTATTAATGTTTATAGTCATATAAGTTTATAATAATACATTATTTTTATTATTAAGATTATACACACACACACAAAATTGTCATTATTATTTTGTTTATTTATATATATTTTTGTTTGTTATTATTTATTAAATGAATAATCATATTAAAATTAAAATTTTATTTGTAATTATGCATATTACATTAGAATATTAAGTATATGTAATATTAATTATATTAATTATTATAATATTTAATTAGATATTTATAAGTTAGTTATAATAATACAGTTTATAGTTCATAGTAATACATTATTATTATTATTTGGATTATATATATATGTATATATATAATGACTATTATTTTATTTATAATTATGTATATTACATTAGAATATGAAGTATATGTAATATATATATATATATATATATATATATATATATATATATATATATATAATTCACTATTATAATATTACTTATATAATAAGTCGAATAATTTTATTATTTTATAATATTATTAATTGTTTGGTTTATTTATTATTTATATACATACATACATATAAACATTCAAATATTTTATTTTAAATATATTAAATATTCTTATATTATTTTTTTATAATTATGTATATTACATTAGAATGAAGTATATATATATATATATATATATATATATATATATATATATATATATATATATATAATAAACTATTATAATAAAATATGAACATGAATGTGCATGAATAATATCATTTACACTGTTGATGGACAGAACAGTGTCAATGATATTATTCATGCACAAACTTGAACATAGTACTATACAGGTTATGATGACCAAAGCATGGTAATCATTCACTTCTGCAGCTTTCTCATCTGCGCAAGCTCATACTAAGTCAAAATCTCACAGGAAAGTCACACCTAATTTATAATAAAGCATCACATACCCGCACATGTAAACAAACTCATCCTTTCACACCACACTACTATTTGAGCCACAGCTAGTCATGGGACTGTTAGTCAAAACCCTTTATATTTGAATCAGCAGGTAGAATGCTTATTAGAAAACTATGAAAATAGATGAAAACAAGATGTTGTTCTGTTGAAGAGAACAGCAGGAAATACTTGTATCAAGGATAGTTTTGACATTATGTTGACATTAAATCAGCTCAGATAGACCTGCTGCTTCGGTTCTCACAACCTTGTGTAACAGCACCAGCGAGTCCAATGGATGAGAACAATGCAGCTGTTATTTCATCTTTTAATTTTTAGGGATCATGATGCAATTTACTCCATACACTATTTGTGAACAATATGTTGTTGTAGTAAAGTACTGAAAGACACTTTTGTAATCTAAAAGATGAAACAGAGCTAAATAAGGAAATGATTGTGTGATGTGACTATTGTTTGAGTGAGTGAGCTATAATTACACCCAAGATAAGACAGGAAACTCACCAAGTTACTGATTATATTCAGACAACAGTGACATTATAGCTAGTTGACAATATAGTTAGTCATGACAGTGAATCAAGCTGTTTGTGCTTCATGTCCACATCTGCTGAACAAAAGAAGTAAAGCAAGGATTTCAAGCTGGCTTAGTGAAGACAAGTTGGCACAAATCTTTAATAAACCTCTAAAAGAGAGGCAGAAAAGCAGAATTTATGATGTTAGAACTGAAAGTCTTACATCACCACACCCTTTCCATAACCAACACAAATATTGAATAAGCCGCAGCTTCCTCTGTGAGGCCAGCGCATCAGTTTCTGTCAGAGTACTGCTGTTTCCTTCCCTCCATCCCATAATATGCATTTACAGTGACTTGCTCTGACCTGTTATGATGTGTGCTTTTATGTTAAACAGAAAAAATAGCATGTTAAATAAATTAATATACTGTATATACACATTTCTGAGGCCCCACAAGTAACAATTTTACATTTTTCTATTATATTATTGCATGTTTATGTTATTACAAATTATATTAATAACCTAATCCTTTGAGTGAAAAATAAAAATAAAATAACCATGGTAACATTTAGTTAATAATTTAATTATTTATTATTATAAATAATATTATCTTATTGAACAATTTTCACAGACACACACAGACACAATTATGAACCAAAAACAAATGATATGATGTAAAAGGAAATATTTTAAATGAAAATTTTCCAATAAGATAATAATATTAAGGATTTAAATTACAATATTAGATATTTTATGAGATAAGAAAAAGAAAAATATGTTATGTTTACATATTAAATATATGTATATGTAATATATATATATATATAAATTTGTTTATATTTAATTGATTATATATAATAGATTGCATATACAATAGATTTTATATATATATATATATATATATATATATATATATATATATATATATATATACATATATTGAATACTTTTTTAATTATAAAATTTTTATAAAATTATTAAATATATATATATATATATATATATATATAATTATTAAATACATAAAAATTATAATTATATAATTATTTTTACATAAAAAAGATTGAATTACTATAAAGAATGATTATATAAAAAAAATTATGGTGTGTGTGCCTATATATAAATATATAAATGAATAAAATGTATGTATATATATAAAATATGTATATATAAATAAAGGATTGAATTACTATAAATTATTATTACTATAAATTTTAATTATATTTATATTTTTGTGGTTTGTGTGTGTGTGTGTGTGTGTGTGTGTGTGTGTGTGTGTGTGTGTATGAATACATTATTACATTTTTGAATTATTAAATTAATTATAAATGAATAATTCTATTTATATTGTTGTGTTTGTGAAGATATATTTACCACCAGTATGTATGTTTCATGCAACTTACACAAATAACTTATAACTTATTTAATCTTAGTTAATAATTTAATAATCAAATATATTTGACTTGTATTAACGATATTCAAATGGTAATTATTAAGTATTCAAATTATTAATACATATCTTACAGAATTATATTAAACAAATGTCTTTAAAAAATGAATTTTAATCCACGTTAAAGTAGCCAGTGAACACTATTGTTCTAGTCATGGCTCATATTCTCCATCTCTCCCATGTGTCTGCGATCGTTTCACTTTGTAACTGAGACGTCTCATCCATGGCTCTGATTGGTCGTTCGCATCTACATCTCTGCTCCTATTGGCTGAGCAGCGCACATTGACAACGAGCGGAAGTCTTTCAGCTTGAGTGAGTGTGAGCCAGAGGGACAGAGGTTGGAGTCTGTCCCGTTCAACAAAAGTGGCCCGTCAGGGAAAGTTGCCGGTGGGAATAGAGTCAGCGCTGGTTATCAGTCCTAAACAAGCTCGACAAGAATGGAGATCGAGAAAGAAGTTAAGAAGGTACGCTTATTGAACTGGTCACGGTCCAAAATTTTAGTTTCAGAAACATTCGGCAACGCCCTTCAAGGTAAAGCCACTGCCATTGTTATACATGGCGAAACATTTTGGCATTACGACTATCACATTCGAGGCTGAATGAGTAAAAAACTTGGTTACGTTTAGTGAGAAATAGGAAGTGGTCATTAAAAGGAAGTAAAAGATAAAAGAAGATCCTGGCATTTGATGTAAACATGAATTGAATTTCATGGCTTAGTTAATAGAGCCTATAGATTTTCTTCTTTTCTTCCAAACTCTAAAATGGCTGGACGTTGTTATGAATATATTTTATTCCATAGCTTCACTTCTTTTACATGGTTGTCCCTGCAGCAAGTGGGTTTCTTTCATCACATATTGCAGCAATTCACCCACAAGCCAAGTTGTAATGGTACATTTGAGGTTTAGTGGCAGTAAAATATGTTTAGACATACAGTACATGTAAGTTAAAGAAAGAAGTGGGTTTTTGCAAAAAGAGGTGATGTGAAGTTCCTCTACTTTACAGCCCTTGTGTCGGTCCAAGCCTCTGTAAGAAAGATAAGAAAGACATTTAAAAGAAATTTCTTCCTAGACAATGAAAATTGAAGATGGCAAGCTTTAAAAAACTGTGTAAACTTACCATAAAAGTAGTTAATATGATTGTGTGTGATGAATGGACTGAATGAAATCGAAGTCATTTTTTACTTAAAATTTGTTGAATCTGATTTACAAACCAATGAATGATTCGTTCACAGATTTTATGCTGTTCTCAAGTTCAATTCACAGATTCAATTATCTACTCATAAAAGTTAGCTTTTTACTAGAGTTTCAATGAATTAATAACATATTATTAAAAATTATGTCTCACACAAAGTATACTGCATGGCAGAATACTTAAATATAATGTACAAGTATTATAGATGGTATACATTTACTGTAATTTTGCATCCTTTCTGAGGTTAGAAAGTTGCAGTCAGCATTCATTTTCATTGCATTTCTCTTTTCAAACAATATCCCTTTAAAAGAAATGCATATGACATTTTGTATAACTTTCCACATGTGCATAAAATTGCATAAATGAATGTACACTCCTAGTCAAAAGTTTTTGAACAGTAAGATTTTTAATGTTCTTCTGCTTGCCAAGCCTGCATTTATTTGATTCAAAGTACTGCAAAAACAGTATAATTTTGAAATATTTTTACTATTTAAAATAACTGTTTTCTATTTGAAAATATTTTAAAATGTAATTTATTCCTGTGTTTTCAAATCAGAATTTGTAGCATCATTACTCCAGTCACATGATCCTTCAGAAATCATTCTAATATTCAGATTTGCTGCTCAAAAAAACTTTTATTTTTATTATTATTATGTAAACAGCTGAGTAGAATTTTTTTTCAGGTTTCTTTGATAAATAGAAAGTTCATAAGAACACTATTGATCTGAAATAGAAATCTTTTGTAATATTATAAATGTCTTTATTATCAATTTAAAGTATCCTTGCTAAATAAAAGTATTAATTTCTTTAATTTCTTTCCCAAAAATAAATAAATAAAGTATATATACTGACTCTAAGCTTTTGAATGGTATAGTGTATAATGTTACAAAATCGTTTCATTTTAGATAAATGCTGATCTTTGGATCTTTCTATTTATCAAAGAATCCTGAAAATTTTTTACTTAGTTTCTGAAGGATCATGTGACACTAAAGACTGGAGTAATGATGCTGAAAATGATTTAGCTTTGATCACAGGAATAAATCACATTTTAAAATATATTTAAATAAAAAGCAGTTATTTAAAATAGTAACAATATTTCAAAATTGTACAGTTTTTGCTGTACTTTGAATCAAATAAATGCAGGCTTGGTAAGCAGAAGAGACTAATTAAAAAAAAAAACAATACAAAATCTCATTGTTCAAAAACTTTTGACTGGTAGTGTAGTGAGATTTTAAGAGTTGAATAATGAATGAGAAACATTAACATTTGTAATGTCTGAAGCATCTTTAACAGATGCAATATTTTTTTCATGTGCTAAATCTTTGTGAATGCTGCATAATTCTCTCTGTCAAATGTGTGTTTTTAAAAGCATTATTCGAGATTTGCACTGTGTTCTCAGGAGCTAGTGTAGGTACAGTATAAATATTAGTTACAGGTTTATGGACCAAAATCCCACAGTGGGCCTCATTGTATTGCTGTTAAACAGTAACTCCTCAGATCTGGATTTTTAAGCAGAGAAATATTCTTCTTTAACACAGGAGATGTGCAGAGCCCTCCAGGCGTTCTCCATCTTGATAAATACTTGGCCTTATAAGGCTGTCTTCCAGCTGAGGGGGTTTACTATTGAGAACTGCTAAGACAGGAATGAGTATTATAAAATAAGTATTAGAATATCTGGTAAAGTAGACTGAGGTCAGATGTTTCTCAAATATATATTGCACATGAAATCTCTTGTAGAAATAGAGGGGTAGTTTGAGAGGCGTTTTTCTCTTTCCTTTAATTATGTAAATTATGTCCTGCTTCAAACATTTTAAAGTAAAGTCTGTGTTTTTTTTTTTTTACCTAAATAGTAAGTTCGATGAAGTTTAAGAGGCACTTCATGTAACAGGAGAATTCTTATGACATCAGCCTTTTTATGAATCTTGTCTGCTTGTCTTATGAAAAACAGACCACAGAGAAATGCAATTTCTAGCAACTTGTTTAAAAAAATGCCTTTTATTTTAATGTAATATTTATTGTTAGAAAATGAAATGCTTTTGAAAGAAGTCTTACATGCTCATCAAGACAAAGCAAAAATACAGTAAAAAGTTAATATTGTGAAATATAATTACAATAAGAAATGTTATTTATTATTTATTTTCAGCATCATTACTCCAGTCTTCAGGTGTCACATGATCCTTCAGAAATCATTCTGTCTCCTGTTTTGTCAGATAACCCTGGGCCATGAGATTGGAGCTGGAGCTGCCTGTCTGAAATGCAAGGACAAGTGTGAAGGCTTTGAGCTTCACTTCTGGCGGTTTGTACTTGCTTCCTTTCTATGTATTTGTGCAATGTTATCGTTCATGCATGCGGTTTACATTTCGAAACATGTCTGATCATCTTGGGCCATCATTGATTTGACTTCTCTGTTTTTATCCATCACCATCTTGACAAACACAGCGACATGCATCACCGTATCTATTTGGCAAATGCGACAAGTTGTCACGCTGCGTGAGTTCTGGCCATTAGTTGCACTCTGCTGGTTTTCCTGAAGCGAGAGCCACAGGTGCCAAGATTCCTGTGCCAGAGCTCTATCACTACAGCAGTAGTGCTTGCCATTCCTAGTCGCTCCCGTGGGGTTTTAGGAATTCTTTGAATGAAAAGACGTCAATGTGGATACAGGTCACTGGATGCAGAGCCAGAGACTTCATCTTTGTTTGTTTCAGGAAAGGGCAACTAGTCGTCCAGTGGCTGAACAAAAATAGTGGGATTTCTAATAAAAATAAAAATATATATTAAAAAAAGGTAATTGCAACTTTTTTTCTCACACTAGCCAATTTTGAGTCGCATAAACCTACAATTATGGAAAAAAAAGTCAGATTTATGAGACGAAAAGTCGCAATTACTTAAAGTAATCTATGGCAAAACTGGAATTGTAAGAAAAAAGTCAAAATTGTGAGATATAAACTGAGAATTCAGAGAAAAAGGTCAAAACTGTGAGATGTAAACACAGAATTGTGAGGAAAAAGTCAGAATTACAAGTTAAAAAGACGCAATTATCTTTATTTATTTTTTTAATCTGTGGCAAAACCGAATTGCGAGCAAAAAAAAGTCCAAATTGCTAGATGTAAATTGAGAATTCATAGAAAAAGGTCAAAATTGTGAGATGTAAACGCAATTGTAAGAAAAAAAGTCAGAATTCTGAGATAACAAGTCGCAGTTACCTTTTATTTTTTTTTCTGTGGCAGAAATAGAAACTCAAGCAAAGAAGAACAAATTGCGAGATGTAAACTGAGAATTCAAAGAAAAAAGTCAAAACTGTGAGAAGTAAACAGAATTGTGAGGAAAAAAGTCAGAATTATGAGATTAAAAAGACGCAGTAACCTTTATTTATTTTTTTAAATCTGTGGCAAAAAAAAAACAAAAGTCCAAATTGCAAATTGTAAACTGAGAACTCATAGAAAAAAGATTAAAATTGTGAGGAAAAAAGTCAGAATTATGAGTTAAAAAGTCGCAATTATCTTTTTTTTTTTTTTATCCGTGGCAGACACAGAATTTCAAGCAAAGAAGTCCAAATTGCAAGATGTAAACTGAGAATTCAGAGAAAAAGGTCAAAACTGTGAGATGTGAACACAGAATTGTGAGAAAAAAGTCAGAATTGCGAGATAAAAAGATGCAATTACCTTTATTTATTTATTTTTAAATCTGTGGCAAAAACGGAATTGCGAGCAAAAAAAGTCCAAATTGCGAGATGTAAATTGAGAATTCATAGAAAAAAGGTCAAAACTGTGAGATGTAAACAGAATTGTAAGAAAAAAGTCAGAATTATGAGATTAAAAAGTCGCAATTACCTTTGTTTTTTTATCTGTGGCAGAAACAGAATTTCAAGCAAATTAGTCCAAATTGTAAGATGTAAACTGAGAATTCAGAGAAAAAGGTCCAAACTGTGAGATGTAAACACAGAATTGTGAGGAAAAAGTCAGAATTATGAGATAAAAAGATGCAATTACCTTTATTTATTTTTTAAATCTGTGGCAAAAAAACAAATTACAGGCAAAAAATGTCCAAATTGCAAGATGTAAACTGAGAACTCATAGAAAAAAGGTTAAAATTGTGAGAAAAAAGTCAGAATTATGAGATAAAATGTCGCAATTACCTTTTTTTTTATCTGTGGCAAAAATGGAATTGCGAGCAAAAAAGTCTAAATTGCGAGATGTAAACTGAGAATTCAGAGAAAAAGGTCAAAACTGAGAGATGTAAACACAGAATTGTGAAAAAAAAGAGTCAGAATTATTAGATAAAAAATCAGAATTACCTTAATTTTTTAAAATCTGTGGCAGAAACAGCAAAAAGTCAAAATTGTTCTAATTATGAGATAAAAAGTTGCAGTTTCCTTTATTTATTTTTTTAATGTATGATGAAAATGGAAATGCGAACAAAAAAGTCCAAATTGCGAGATGTAAACTGAGAATATAGAGAAAAAGGTCAAAAATGATGAGATAAAAAGTTGCAGTTAACAGAATTTTAAGCGAAAAAAGAGTCCAAAATTGCAAAATGTAAACTGAGAATTCATAGAAAAAAAGGTCAAAACTCTTGGGATTTGTGTTGAGAACACAGAAGTTTGAGAAAAAATGTCAGAATTATGAGATAAAGTCTTTTACCTTTATTTATTTTTTAAAATCTGTGACAAAAAAGGAATTGCGAGCAAAAAAGTCCAAATTGCGAGATGTAAACTAAGAATTCCGAGAAAAATATCTGAGATGCAAACAAAAATGTAAGAAAAAAAAAAAGTCAGAATTATGAGATAAAAAAAATTGTGATAACCTTTGTTTATTGTTTAAAACTGTGAAAAAATGGAATTGAGAGCAAAAAAGTCCAAATTCTGACATGTAAGAATGAGAATTTAGAGAAAAAAAAATGTCAAAACTGTGAGTTGTTAATGCAGAATTGTGAGAAATAATCGGTATTATTAGTAAAATAATAATTACCTTTTTTTTTTTTTTTCGTGGCTGAAAGAAGTTTTAAAAGGTTTCCAACAAGTTGTGAAGTTACCAAAACAGGCTTAGACTCACTTACTGTCCTTCATCTTTAATTCAAAGTCATTCTTTTGTAAATCACTTTGGATAAAACATCTGTGCTTTGATGCTGACATGCTGAAACATTTCTTTTGGGTGAGAATAAAGCCTCTTTGGATTTGTGGCTACGATTTATGTCGTAACATTTCCCAAATACCATCATTCTTACTCCTTGGCTCTCATTGATATGTTAAACAGCCCAAAGTGTCGTTAAAGGGGCCACATTCTCTTTTTATAGCATTTTATTTTCTTCCCTTATAACGTCAGTCAAGGTTTCTTGCACCAAAAAGTAATAATTTAGTCTTTATTACCTTTTTCTGTCCCTGCGTTGACAATGACAGCAACAGTGTAACCAGAAAGCATGTATTATTTCATTTAAATTGTCAACAGACTCTACCTTTTATTCATTTTTGAGTTTTTTATTTGATGTCCCATGTAAACCTTAAAGTGAATTTGCAGATAAACAACAAAACAAATTTGTTTAGTATGGGATTTTATTTTCTGTTGTAGAAAAGCTCATAAAATCATGCCAAAAGGGTTTCAGTATGTAGCCGACACCACTCTTTTTCCAAGTAATTACAGAATATCTGTACATGCCTTAACTTGATGTGCACAGCGATCCAAACTCATGTTATCAGACTTACCTAAACAAAACAGACATAACTTAGAAAGACATCTTATCCTACAGTTAAAACATACTTCTTTCATTCTCTGTTAATCACTTGAGCCTTTAAAATACAATAAATAAGTTAACAAGCCTTTTTTTTGCTGCTGTTCGGTTTGGTTCTTCATACACTACAGTTCAAAAGCTTGGGATCGGTCTCATGCTCACCAATGCTGCAGTTTTGATCAGAAACAACCGTAAAAACGTTAATATTGTGACATTATTTTAAATGTCGAAAACATACAGGTTCTGGTCATATAATTAGAATATCTTCAAAAAGTTGATTTATTTCACTAATTTCATTCAAGAAGGGAAACTTGTATAATGTATATATTCATTCCACACAGACTGATATATTTCAAGTGTTTATTTCTTTTAATTTTGATGATTATAACTGACAACTAATAAAAACCCCAATTCAGTATCTTAAAAATTAGAATATTTTGAAAAGGTTCAGTACTGAAGACACCTGGTGCCACACTCTAATCAGCTAAATAACTCAAAACTCCTGCAAAAAGGCCTTTAAATGGTCTCTCAGTCTAGTTCTGTAGGCTACACAATCATGGGGAAGACTGCTGATTTGACAGTTGTCCAAAAGACGACCATTGACACCTTGCACAAGGAGGGCAAGACACAAAAGGTCATTGCAAAAGAGGCTGGCTGTTCACAGAGCTCTGTGTCCAAGCACATTAATAGAGAGGCGAAGGGAAGGAAAAGATGTGGTAGAAAAAAAGTGTACAAGAAATAGGGATAGCTGCACCCTGGAGAGATTTGTGAAACAAACCCCAAAAATGTGGGGGAGATTCACAAAGAGTGGACTGCAGCTGGAGTCAGTGCTTCAAGAACCACTACGCACAGACGTATGCAAGACATGGGTTTCAGCTGTCGCATTCCTTGTGTCAAGCCACTCTTGAACAACAGACAGGGTCAGAAGCGTCTCGCCTGGGCTAAAGACAAAAAGGACTGGGCTGCTGCTGAGTGGTCCAAAGTTATGTTCTCTGATGAAAGTAAATTTTGCATTTCCTTTGGAAATCAGGGTCCCAGAGTCTGGAGGAAGAGAGGAGAGGCACAGGATCCACGTTGCTTGAGGTCCAGTGTAAAGTTTCCACAGTCACTGATGGTTTGGGGTGCCATGTCATCTGCTGATGTTGGTCCACTGTGTTTTCTGAGGTCCAAGGTCAACGCAGCTGTATACCAGGACGTTTTAGAGCACTTTATAGAGATGTAGATTTCATTTTCCAACAGGACTTGGCACCTGCACACAGTGCCAAAGCTACCAGTACCTGGTTTGAGGACCATGGTATCCCTGTTCTTAGTTGGCCAGCAAACTCGCTTGACCTTAACTCCATAGAAAATCTATGGGGTATTGTGAAGAGGAAGATGCGATATGCCAGACCCAACAATGCAGAAGAGCTGAAGGCCACTATCAGAGCAAGTTGGGCTCTCATAAGACCTGAGCAGTGCCACAGACTGATCGACTCCATGCCACGCCGCATTGCTGCAGTAATTCAGGCAAAAGGAGCCCCAACTAAGTATTGAGTGCTGTACATGCTCATATTTTTCATGTTCATACTTTTCAGTTGGCCAAGATTTCTAAAAATCCTTTCTTTGTATTGGTCTTAAGTAATATTCTAATTTTCTGAGATACTGAATTTGGGGTTTTCATTAGTTGTCAGTTATAATCATCAAAATTAAAAGAAATAAACACTTGAAATAGGGCTGGGCGATTTGGCCTAAAATCAAAATCTCGATTAATTGAACATTTTAACCCGATTACGATTAATGAACGATTATTTTATTCATTAATAAAATTATATTTAATTATATTTCAATAATATTTATTTTTTTGCCCTCATAGTTCACTGACAAGTTTTGTACAGTAAATATGCGCACATATTACAAGTGAGAGATTTTCGAATGAAGGGTGCACACACTATCTACTATCTATGATTATTTATTGAACATCAGTGTTGAACAACTGAAATTAAAGCACACATTGCTTAAAACAAAAAGTCACATTTTTCTTAAATTAGTGAAAATAAATAACTTGCACTTTTGGAAACAAAATAAATTATTTATAAAATAATAATAAATATTAAAAGTAGAAAATAAGCAGTATCTCTTCTAAATAAAATTACTCTTGTATATCCTGTAAATACTTTTTACTGTATAAATACTGCTTAAGCTCTCCATCGACATGTCGGAGGAATAACGTAACGTAACGGAGCGGGGTCACCTGACTCCACACGCAGTAATGTTTTTAAAGGGAAAGTAATTGAAATAATTGACCTGGAAAAATTTGATCGATTATAGGTTCTGAATGTCGATTTCGATTACTTTTCGATTAATCGCCCAGCCCTAACTTGAAATATATCAGTCTGTGTGGAATGAATGTATACATTACACAAGTTTCACTTCTTGAATGGAATTGGTGAAATAAATCAACTTTTTGAAGATATTCTGATTATATGACCAGCACCTGTATGTGCTGCCTAATACAGTATTTTTTGCAGAAACTGTAACTTTCAGGACTTTTTGATAAATAGAAACAACAGCATTTATTTGAAATAGAAATCCCTTCTGTCTTTAGTGTCACTTTTGATCAATTTAAGTCCTTGCTAAATAAAACTATTAATTTCTTTACAGAAATCTACATGACCACACATTTTTGAATGGTAGTGTATGGTTTAATGTGAAAATTTACCCATATATTATCTCCTTCAACAGAAAGATTTGTCGAAACTGCAAATGCGGTCTTGAGGACCATGACGTGCAGCTTGAGACTGAGGAGAATAAGAAAGTGGGAAAGCTTTTTGAAGACACCAAGTATACAGGTCTCATAGCTAAGCTGAAGAGAGATGGCATCCCGTCTTACAAAGGCAACCAAGTCGTCATCTGCATTCCAACTGCCACCGTTAGCACTGCTAGTCCTGTTCCTGCTGGCAGCTTTATCCCTGGATCCAGCCAGACCTTCACTCCCAGCGGCCAGTCTCCTTATTCCCCACCTGCTGCTGCCACTGCGGCTCCAGGGGCTGGAATTCACTCCCATGTTGCCTCTGCATCAGGCCCTACTGCTGTCCCAGGAGCAGGCTCCACTGCTGTCCCAGGAGCAGGCTCAACTGCTGTCCCAGGAGCAGGCCGCACTGCTGCATCAGGGCCAGGCCATAGTGTGGTTTCGTCTGCTGCCATCCCAACTAAAGGCTCTGTTGCTGCCACTACTGTTGTTCCAAGTCCTACCCCAGTTCATGCCAAAACAAATGTGGTTAAGTCTGTTACCTATGAATGGGCTCCACCTGGGATCAACCAAAGCTTGGTATATTATATTAAATATTATATTATATATTTAAAATACATTTTAATTTGATTTATTTTGGAATTTACACTACCAAAAGTCAAAAGTTTTTTTTAATGTTTTTTTTAAAGATGTCTGCATTTATTTGATCCAAAATACAGCAGTAATATTGTGGAATATTTTTACTATTTAAAATAACTGCTTTCTATTCAAATATATTTTAAAATATAATTTATTCTTGTGATCAAATCTGAATTTTCAGCATTATTACTCCAGTCTTCAGTGTCACATAATCCTTCAGAAATCATTCTAATATGCCTTGCCATTATAGCTTTTTTTTTTAGCAAGGCTGCTTTAAATTGATGAAAAGTGATGATAAAAACATTTATAATGTTACAAATATTTTTATTTCAGATAAATGCTGTTCTTCTGAGCTTTTTATTCATCAAAGAAACCTGAAAAAAGTCTATTTTCATTATTTTACAGCTATTTTCAACATAATAATAACAATAATAATAATAAATGTTTTTGAGCAGCAAATCAGAATATTAGAATGATTTTTAAAGGATTATGTGACTAGAGTAATGATGCTAAAAATTCAGCTTTGAAATCAAAGGAATAAATTCCATTTTAAAATATAATATATTCAAATCAAAAACTGTTATTTTAAATAGTAAAAATATTTCAGAATTTTTCTGCTTTGCTGTACTTTGGATCAAATAAATGCAGCCTTGGTGAGCAGAAGAGACTTCTTTATAAAACATAAAAAATCGTAACTGTTCAAAAACCTTTGACTGGTAGTGTATGCTTGAGTTTGAAGTTTTCAATTGTACTGTGATAGTTGGATCCACTAGAGGTCACTGTTCTCCACTTTATTTTTTGAAACTCCTTTTTAAAAGAAATAGGAAAGGAAAGGAAAGGAAAGGGGGTGAGTGAGGCCAAGTATGGTAACCCATACAAGGAATTTGTGCTCTGCATTTAACCCATCCAAGTGCACACACACAGTAGTGAGCACACACACACCGTGAACACACACCCGGAGCAGTGGGCAGCCATTGCTGCGGCGCCCGGGGAGCAGTTGGGGGATCGGTGCCTTGCTCAAGGGACTCACCTCAGTCGTGGTATTGAGGGTGGAGAGAGTGCTGTACATTCACTCCCCCCACCTACAATCCCTGCCGGACCTGAGACTCGAACCTGCAACCTTTGGGTTACAAGTCCCAATAGTGTGATTGCTAAGTAGTATCCGGCGTAAAACATGTGCCAGATCGGCTGTGTGGATCACTCTGCTACGGCAACCCCTGATTAAAAAAAAAAGGGAGCATGCCGAAAGAGAGAGCGTGTGATTGCTGAGTAATAGAAAAAAATAGCATTTATTAATTTAGGTCATACTTAAAATGAGAAACAAGAGCTTACAATATCAGTAGTTATGTTAAAAGTTATTGATTAATTAAAAACTACTTGGAAAAATATAAATTTTCTGCATTTCTGCATCTTTAAGCTTTTTTCAATAGAAATGTTATTCTTTAGAAAGAAATAATGAACGTATTTTTATTCACAAAAAATTGTAATTATATATTTTAAATAAAGCTTTTTGGTATTAATTACACATTTATTAATTCAGTTATCATAAAATCATTATACAGTTTCTCTTAGAAATATGAAAGGAATACTTTTATTTACTAAATGTCATGTCACTCTAATTCCTTTATTTTTTAATTTTCTCATTTGCTCAAAAATGCATCATATTACAGAATTTAAAGGGATAGTTCACCCAAAAATGAGGTTGAGTAATTAATGATAGAATTTTCCATTTTGGATGAACTATCTTTTTAAATGGGCTCTAAAATCACTTATGTTTTGTCAGGCTCTGCGATACATGGAGCTTCTGCCTCCAGAGCGGCGGCCCATTGCTGGTACGGCGGGAGCCGATTACCGTAAGAAACAGATGGCCAAGCAGCTTCCCGACCACGACCAAGACCCCGAGCGCTGCCACGAACTCTCGCCCAATGAGGTTAAGCAAATGCAACAGTATGTTCGCAAGTACAAGGACGAGGCGTTGGGCATAGGCGACATCACCTTGCCCGAAGACATGGGACAACAGGCAGGTATGGCTGGGGAAAAGGGGCCTCAAGGCCTCGGGCCTGCAGGGAAGCCTGGTGCTGGAACAACAGGGGCGCCAGGAGACAAAGGTGACGCTATTGCCACAATGGGAAAAGTTGGTGCCCCAGGGGCTTCTGGGACTTCACCTGCTGGACCTCTTGGTAACTACGTAAGTATGCCATTCCTACATATGTGTTTTGTTAAATGCAACTCCATTTGTGAATGATGATTGTCAAGGATAGGTTTTACTATTACATACAAATAGCTTTTGTAACCTTTTTGTTCTCATTATCCCTTTATATCTAAATGACTCTCAGTCTAATTTATAGGCGTTTAAATGTCACCAAGTATTATTGAAAAATCCCCTTTGGAGCTGTTGAGCAGCAGTATTTATTTCTACCACATGTGCGCTACGGGAGTCGAAATGTTCTCCAGTGCTTATCTCTGGATTCACTTGATTAACATAAGAGCAGTTCAGATTCTGCCAAGCCTGTGTTAGTCAGGCAGTTGGAATGAACGTTATGTTCTTCCAGAGATCTTCATAAATTTCCACACTTAGTCCCTGTGGTTATGTTCGAGCTTGGGTGGATTTTTCCGAAATCTATTGTAAGCATCTGAAATCTCACGATGGAAACATATGTATGCCATCAACCTGATGTTTTTGCCTTTTTTTAAAAATGAACATTGGGTCATTATTTACTTACCCCCATGTTGTTCCAAACCTGTCCAGTCTTTTTCCCTGGAAGACAAAAGGTGTATTGAAACCGTGTTTACTAGCTCTTTGCAATCACATGCCATGGCAATTACATTTGTCAAGCTCCGAAAAGCACAATAAATGCGTCTTCTGTAGTCAAACAACAACTTTCAGATGATCAAACCAAAATTGTTTTTTAGTGAAAATCTTACTATCTGCTGGAGCTTTCCAATCATATATTCCAATAACAGGTTATTGCAAACAAAGTCATGTATATGAGAAATAGTTTTAATTGCATGGAAAAAAATTATTGTAAGATATATAGTCATAAATACCAAAAATCAGTTATGCAGAATAGTTGCATTATGGTATGAAAAGACATAAATGCGATAAATAGTCAAAATTACATTAAATAATTGGATTGATGAAAATGTCATAAATACGACAGGTCATAATTACAAGATATAAAGCCATATTGTGAGGAATAAAGTTATGAATATGAGAAATAAGTAAGAGATAGAAAGTCTTACAAGAAGTCATAATTATGAGATATAAAATCATGTTGTTAGAAATAAAGTTGAGAAGTATGAGAAGACATTGTCCAAGTTGTGTTGAGATTTAAAGTCATAAATATCAGAAACGAAGTCATGATTAGGAGATATAAAGTCATATTGTGAGAAATTAGGTTATAAATATGAAATAAAGTGGAAATTGAAATATAAAGTAATAATTATGAGATATAAAGTCATATGGTGAGAAATAAAGTTATAAATATGAGAAAAGTGATAATTATGAGATTTAAAGTCATAAATACAGAAATTAAAGTCATAATTGTGAGATATAAAGTCATATTGTGTGAAATATAGGTATAAATATGAGAAAAATGTGGTAGTTATGAGATTTAAAGTAATAAATATAAGAAGTAAAGTCATATTTCTGAGATATAAAATCATATTGTTTGAAATATAGGTATAAATATGAGAAATATGTGGTAATTATGAGATTTAAAGTAATAAATACCAGAAGTAAAGTCATATTTATGAGATATAAAGTCATATTGTGCAAAATATAGGTATAAATATGAGAAATATGTGGTAATTATAAGATATAAAGTCATAAATATAAGAGGTCATAATTATGAGATATAAAGTCACATTGTGCAAAATATAGGTATAAATATGAGAAATATGTGGTAATTATAAGATATAAAGTCATAAATATAAGAGGTCATAACTATGAGATATAAAGTCATTGTGAGAAATAAAAGTATAAATATGATAAATATAATGGTAATTGTGAGATATAAAGTCAGAATACAAAGTCATAATTATGAGATATAAAGTCATATTGTGGAAAATAAAGTTATAAATATGAGAAACAAATCAGAATTATGAGATATTAAGTCATAAATACAAGAGGTCATAACTATGAGAAATAAAGTGGTAATTGAGATGTAAGGTCAGAAATACAAAAAGTCATAATTATGAGATATAAAGTCATATTGTGGGAAATTAAGTTATAAATATGAGAAGCAAAGTCATAATTATGAGATATAAAGTCATAAATACAAGACGTCATAACTATGAGATATAAAGTCATATTGTGTGAAATATAGGTATAAATATGAGAAATATGTGGTAATTATGAAATATAAAGTCTTAAATACAAGAAGTCATAATTATGAAATATAAAGTCATTGTGAGAACTAAAATTATAAATATGAGATAAAAAAATCATAAATGAAAAGTCATAATTATGAGCCATAAATATGAGAAGTAAAGTCATTATGCAAAAGTTGCATTGATACATAATGTCATAAATGCAAAAAATAAAGTTGTAATTATGAGATATAAAGTCATATTCAGATAAATAACATACATCTGAGAAATTATGCAATTATTATGAGATAAATTTATATCGTAAGATATTAAGTCAGAAATTAGAATCTTGGGTGTATTCCTTAAACTTTACAGGACTTTTTTTTTTCTGTTATTTCCTTTTCATGTTTGCTGACTTGTACTCCACCTGGGCTGATGAATTACTAAAGTAAACGGTCTCTGGTCTTGTTCATTAAACCCAGCCCTGCCCCCACAGTGCTTTTCCCCCTTTCATGTTTCATTGATGTTTCTGCCAAGCTGAACTCATCACCGGATCTCTGCCCACAGTCATGTCACCGCTGCCAGCTGCCCATGAAGAAGGGTGAGCCAGCGGTGTACGCCGAGCGGGCAGGCTACGATAAACTCTGGCACCCGGGGTGCTTTGTGTGCTGTACCTGCAGCGAGCTACTGGTGGACATGATCTATTTCTGGAAGAAGGGTCAGCTGTACTGTGGCCGCCATTACGGAGACAGCGAAAAGCCTCGATGTGCAGGTTGCGATGAGGTGAGTTTAAACTCTTAAACTTTGATTATTTCCATGTTTAAATTCATTTGAATGTCATCGCAGATGTTTAGACCTCACCATGTGTTTTGTGTTAAAATCTCAACAATCTTAGTAAAATAATGAATGCAGTTTTGTCGAATGTTGTTAAATTGTTTTAAACATACCATATGGTTCAAAGCACAATACTCATTGGGAAGTGTGTGTGTGGTCTCCAGCTCATCTTCAGTAATGAGTACACCCAGGCTGAGGGCCACAATTGGCACCTGAAGCACTTCTGCTGTTTTGACTGTGACTGTGTGCTGGCTGGAGAGACCTACGTCATGGAGAACGAGAAGCCTATTTGCAAACCTTGCTACATGAAGAACCATGCTATGGTAAAGAGGAGAAATTCCTTGCTTTCTCTGTCTCTCTGTTCCATTCAATACACACATGACAGTGACTATGTGATTTATTTAGGCCAGAGCCATTTAACTGAAGGGTTTTAGCTTCTTATTTGAAAAAAAGACATATTGTGAGAAATAAGAGTATACAAATTTGATATATAATGACAAATACAAGAACATATGTGACCCTGGACCACAAAACCAGTCATAAAGGTTTTTAAAGATGTATACATCTTCTGAAAGCTGAATAAATAAGCTTTCCATTGATGTATGGTTTGTTAGGATAGGACTATATTTTTTTAACTTTAAAGTTCTTAGCAATGCATATTACTAATCAAAAATTAAGTTTTGATATATTTACAGTAGGAAATTTACAAAATATCTTCATGGAACATGGTCTTTACTTAATATCCTAATGATTTTTGGCATAAAAAAAAAAACAATAATTTTGACCCATACAATGTATTTTGGCTATTGCTTCAAATATATCTGTGCTATTTAAGACTGTTTTTTGGTCCAGATGTAAAGAAATATCAAGTCATAAATACAAGAAATAAAGTCATAATTATGAGATATAAAGTCATATTAAGAGTTATCATATAAATAAAGTAAAATACCTGAAATAAAATAAATGCCTGAAGAAATATATAATTACATGAAATATTTAGATTATGAGAAATAATATAAGAAATGTGTTTTTTTGTTTTTATTAAGTCGTATTGTGAAAAATAATGTAATAGAAATTAGATATATAACATAAATACAAGAAGTGAAGTCAGTATGCAAAAGTTGCATTGTGATTTATAATTATGAGAATTAAAGACAACATTTTGAGGTATGAAGTCATATTATGAGAAATAAAGTGAAAATATGAAATAATCATGAGATATAAAGTCACTAATAGAAGAAGTAACATCATAATTATACAAAATATTCACATTATAAAATATCTAATTTCATAATTACGCAAATTAAGTCAAAATTATGATATAAAGTCATATTGTGAGAAATAAAGTTGTAAATATGAAATAATCATGAGATATGAAGTCATTAATACAAGAAGTAACATATTTACAAATAATATTCAAAATTTAATAATTTTCTATTTATAAATTCATAATTACAAGAATTAAAGTCAAAATTATGCTATAGCGTTGTATTGTGAGAAATAAAGTTATAAATATGACAATCATAAGATATAAAGTCATTAATACACAAAGTAACATCATAATTACACATACATATAATATAAATTTATAAATACGAGAATTAAAGTCAGAATTATAATTTACAGTCATATTGTGAGAAATAAAGTTATAAATATGATATAATCATGAGATGTAAACTCTTTAATACAAGAAGTAACATCATAAGTACATGTAATCACATTATAAGAATTTTAAATTTCGAAATCCATAATTACGAGAATTAAATTTTAAATTATCATACAAAGTCAGATTGTGAGAAATAAAGTTTAAAATATGAAAAATCATGAGATATAAAGTCATTAACACAATAAGTAACATAATTACAACTAACATTTGCATCATAAGAAATAGGGTCAGTATGCAAAAGTTCATTTGTGGTATAAATGTATAATTGCAAGAATTAAAGTCAAAATTATGATATAAAGTCATTGTGAAATATGAAGTTATAAATATAAAGTCATTAATGCAAGAAGTAACGTCATAATTATGTAATATTCGCATTATAAGAATTTCATAATTATAAGAAATAATATCCAAAATTATCATATAAAGTCAGATTGTGAGAAATTAAGTTAAAAATATGAAATTATCATGAAATATAAATTCATTAATACAAGAAGTAACATCATTATTAAAGGTAATATTTGCATTATAAGAAATAGGGTCATTTTGCAAAAGTTGCATTGTAATATAAATTCATAATTACGAGAATTAAAGTCAAAATGATGAGATATAAAGTCATATTGTCAGAAATAAAGTTATAAATATAAAATAATCAAGAGATATAGTCATTAATACAAGAAGTAACATCATAATTACAGGTAATATTCGCATTATGAGAATTTCTAAATTCAGTATTAGGAGAATTAAAGTAAAATTATGATACAAAGTCAGATCATGAGAAATAAAAAAGTTAAAAATATGAAATAATCATGAGATATAAAGTCATTAATACAAGAAGTAATATCATAATTACATGTTATATTTGCTTTATGAGAAATAGGGTCAATATGCAAAAGTTGTGTTTGATACACATTCATAATTATGAAAATTAATATAAGAAGTAGCATCATAATTTCACATAATATTCACATTAGGAGTATTTCTAAATTCATAATTACGAGAATCAATAAAGAAATATGTTTTTTTGTTTTGTTTGCACAACTACTTTCAGGAGTATCTTTCAGATTTATTTGAATATTCTTCCCTAAAATTAATGGGAAACTATTGTAACCATGATTTTTGATATGCATCCCCATTTAGATTCTCATCCTGCTGTGTACTCAAATATTTTGATTGCAAATATTATATATTTCTTGTAATTCCCAGGTGCATTAAGACATTTTAGGATTACTCTATCAGCACCTGCAACAAGCCGCCGCACATTACGACACATTTCATATCCATTTTCATATCCACTTCAAACAATTCAAGCATTCAAACTCCTCACATTGTCCAAGTATCAATCATGTCATGCATAAATGGAAGTGAATTCCTGCTAAGCCTGGGCTATTAAAACTAACAGGCTCGGCATGTGTTTGTCAGCCATATTGGTTCAGGAGCAGGTGAAGGAGATTAAGGAAGTGCCAGTGACATGATAATCAGAGGACAGGGAGGCTGGATGTGCGCTTAATGGAGTCGTGTGATATCAGACACCACCGATCTCTCTCAGTGCCTGCCTGTCCTATGACACACAGCTCTTATGACTCATCTGTTAGACATCTGCTTAGGAAGGAGAGTTCAGACATTCAAATAAAGCAGGTTTTTCAAATATTTTATTATACACTTTATATTAATATAATATTTGGAACAATTATTGACACACACACACACACACTCTGGAGTAAACTAATTCTTTAACCCAGTATTAAAATTTCCTGATAATTTACTCAACCCCATGTCATCCAAGATGTTCTTTCTATCTTCAGTCGAATGGAAATTAAAGTTATTGAGGAAAACATTTCAGGATTTTTCTTCATATACAGTGGTGTGAAAAAGTGTTGGCCCCCTTCCTGATTTTTTATTTTTTTTGCATGTTTGTCACACTTTAATGTTTCAGATCATCAAACTAATTTAAATATTAATCAAAGATGACACAAGTAAACACAACATGCAATTTTTGAATGAAGGTTTTTTTTTTTTATGAAAATAAAAAAAATCCAAACTCACATGGCCCTGTGTGAAAAAGTGTTTGCCCCTCCCCCCTGTTAAAACATAACTGTGGTTTATCACACCTAAGTTCAGTTTCTCTAGCCACACCCAGGCCTCATTACTGCCACACCTGTTTGCAATCAAGGAACCACTTAAATAGGACCTGCCTGACAAAGTGAAGTCGACAAAAAGATCCTCAAAAGCTACACATCATGTTGAGATCCAAAGAAATTCAGGAACAAATGAGAAAGAAAGTAATTGAGATCTATCAGTCTGGAAAAGGTTATAAAGCCATTTCTAAAAAGCCATTATCCACAAATGGCAAAAACATGGAACAGTGGTGAACCTTCCCAGAAGTGGTCGGCCGACCAAAATTACCACAAGAGCGCAGCGACGACTCATCCAAGAGGTCACAAAAGACCCCACAACAACATCTAAAGAACTGCAGGCCTCTCTTGCCTCAGTTAAGGTCAGTGTTCATGACTCCACCATAAGAAAGAGACTGGGCAAAAATGGCCTGCATGGCAGAGTTCCAAGACGAAAACTGCTGCTGAGCAAAAAGAACATAAAGGCTCATCTCGGTTTTGCCAGAACACATCTTGATGATCCCCAAGACTTTTGGGAAAATTCTCTGTGGACTGATGAGACAAAAGTTTTTGGAAGGTGTGTGTCCCATTACATCTGGCATAAAAGTAACACAGCATTTCAGAAAAGAACATCATACCAACAGTAAAATATGGTGGTGGTAGTGTGATGGTCTGGGGCTGTTTTGCTGCTTCTGGACCTGGAAGACTTGCTGTGATAAATGGAACCATGAATTCTGCTGTCTACCAAAAAATCCTGAAGGACAATGTCCGGCCATCTGTTTGTGACCTCAAGCTGAAGCGAACTTGGGTTCTGCAGCAGGACAATGATCCAAAACACACCAGCAAATCCACCTCTGAATGGCTGAAGAAAAACAAAATGAAGACTTTGGAGTGGCCTAGTCAAAGTCCTGACCTGAATCCTATTGAGATCCTGTGGCATGACCTTAAAAAGGTGGTTCATGCTCGAAAACTTTCCAGTGTGGCTGAATTACAACAATTCTGCCAAGATGAGTGGGCCAAAATTCCTGCACAGCACTGTAACAGACTCACTGCAAGTTGTCGCAAACGCCTGATTGCAGTTGTTGCTGCTAAGGGTGGCCCAACTAGTTATTAAGTTTAGGGGGCAAACACTTTTTCTAACAAGGCCATGTGGGTTTGGATTTTGTTTTCCCTTCATAATAAAAAAACTTCATTTAAAAACTATGTTGTGTATACTTGTGTTATCTTTGAATAATATTTAAATGTGTTTGATGATCTGAAACATTAACGTGTGACGAACATGCAAAAAAATACAAAATCAGGAAGGGGGCCAACACTTTTTCACACCACTGTAGTAGACTTAAATCGGGATCAAAATTGCAGTTTCAATGCAGCTTCATAGGGCTCTACATGATCCCAGCCGAGGAAAAAGAGTCCTATCTAGCAAAACGATCTGTCATTTTCCAAAAAAAAAACCCATAAATGCTCGTCTTGCACTAGCTCGACTTCACCCATTACATAGTCACATTGGAAAGGTTACGTGTCATGTAGATGGAAGTACCGACCCAGTATTCGCAAAGAAAGTCAAACACCCTTTACAAAAAAGGTAAAACAACGATGTTGGACGATTTGAAGTTGAAGGAGAAAATGAGTTTTTCATTCAACCCTACCTTTTTGAATGAAGTACACAAGTCGTAGACATGCATTGCAGAGCTAGTGCAAGCTAAGGTTTTGTGGGTTAAAAAAGTATATACATTTGCATTTTTTTTTTTTTTTAGAAAATGACCAATCGTTTCACTAGATAAGACACTTATTCCTCATCTGGTATCTTGTAGAACCCTTTTGAAACAAAGGGCAATGCGGACCTTCAACCCATTGATCCCCAATGAAGGCCACTATATAGAGAGAAATCCTGGAATGTTTTCCTCAAAAACCTTGATTTCTATTCAACTAAAGTCTTTTAGGAGAGAGCCTCAAGTGTTATTTAAAACAAATAGATTTGTTACACTACTTCCTGTCATTTTGTTTCTGTCGCTTTGTGTTCACAGGCTTGTGCGGCCTGTCAAAACCCCATCGAGCCTGAAGCTCAGCGTGTGTCGTATGGAGAACACCATTGGCACGCCGAACCCCAGTGCTTTCAGTGCTCCTGTTGCTCCAAGTGCCTTATGGGTCAGCGCTTCATGGCCATGCAGGGCATGCTGTTGTGCTCCATGGAGTGCAAGAAGAAAATCATGGCCTCCTGAAGGAGTATCTAGGAATTACTTTTTTGACCTATTGCCTAATGCAGTACACATAAATATATTTCCATCATTTTATTGAGAAATTAATGTATTTGTTTGACCAGTCTTAATTTTCATGTTATTCCAAGTCAGTTTTGTATGATATTTGGGAAACAATAAGCAATACGGTGGAGCAGATACTGGTGACCCATGTTACCAAGTTTTGTCAATATGATTGTCTTTATTATTAATAATTTAGTATTAATAAACAGAAGCAATGACGGCTTTTGTTCTTTGGCTACTGAAAAAATCGATTTTACTCTCATTTCTCATGTCTAAAATTGCACTTTATTTTTTCCCCATAGCTTTCACTTTGTAATCCAATAAATGTTTTGCAGTAATATGAATAGACTTTTCCCCTCATGTTTCCACTTCTACTATGTATCCAAATATTCATTGTTATTGTGACGTACAAGTTTGGGATCTCAAGAGACTGGTGTTACGCTCATGTTAATGTCTTGACCGTTTCACACCATTGAAAATTCCAATCTAGGCCACATTTTTAGGGAAAAGTTAGCCCTCCGAGTGTTGTCGTACACTTAGCTGTGGAAACTGGGTACAATTCAAGGAAGCCCGGTTCCATTGTCTATAATGGCGGCGAATTTAAGACTATGGCGTCATTTCCTCCCATCGTAACCGTCCACGGTCGCAGGGGCTCGGCTGTTTCACCTCCCCTCACCTCACGCCACTCTAGGGTGGAGTTTTCCAAAAGGGAATTCTTTCCTTCAATGTCAGCCCCTCGTGCAGAAATTTATTTACATGGTGCTTTCCCTGCCAAACACGAAGCACACTTACATGCTTGCCACTTGTTTTCCCCGTGAGCACTAACGGTGCGAGATGATCTGTTGATTTGTAGCTCCCCGGGGTGATGAAACCCAGATGTAAAGCGTCGCTGCTGTTTAGCGAAACTATAGGGCAGGCCCCACACATGAAGAGTCAAGACAGGCCAGGGAGTTGATCCAAATCCCTGGAGGATCCTTCTGGTGACAGCAGAAAGGATTCTGGAATTAAACTCGTTACTCACAAAACTGTTGAGATTGTTTGTTACAGACACTTGAGAAGTGACAGTATGGAAAAATATGGATTGCAGGGATCTCCCAATGTATATTCTCTGGCTAACTATGCAATGTCTTTTGAGCCTTAGTTTAAGGCGTTTGTTTTGCCAGACCCCCTCCTCATTCTGGTCATGTTTATCTGGCCTTCAGCTGAGAAAATGTTCCTAGATAAGCATGTATAAACTAATCCGGTTCATTGTGTAATGTAATATAAACCATATTATTGAAAAATAATCTGGTGTTAGCACATTATAACAGGCACATGGCCACATAAATCAGATAAGAGATAGATGAATAAATCAAAAGATAAACTAGACAGTATGATAGAAATGTAGGTAGTTAAATATATGCACAGATGGTAGGATGGATATGCATATACTTAGATAAAATATTCGTAGATATAGATAGATAGATGGATATGCATATACTTAGATAAAATATTCGTAGATATAGATAGATAGATAGATAGTTGGATAGTTGGATAGATATGTAGATAGTTGGATAAATTGATAGGTAGAATTGTAGATACGCATATAGAAATGCATAGTATAGATAGTTGGATAGTCTGATAGATATGTAGATGGATGGTATAGATATTCATACAGACTGATAGGTAGTCAAGAGATAGGTAGTCAGATAGATATATAGGAAGTCAGGTAGAAACGTACAGAAATATATATATTTTTGGATAGATAGTTGGATAGATATGTAGATAGATAAACTGATAGGTAGAATGGTAGATACACAGAGAAATGCATAGCATAGATAGTTTGATAGTCTGATAGATATGTAGATGGATAGTATAGATCTACAGAAGGATAGATAGGTAGATCAATAGTTGGATAGATAGTCAATAGATAGATAGACGGGTAGATATGTACAGAAATAGTTGGATAAATAGTTGATAAGTAGTCTGATAGACTGTTGGATAGATAGTCAGCAGATAGGTATTTGGGTAGATAAGCAGAGATATACTTAGTATAGATAGTTGGATAGACAATCAGATATGTAGATCGATAGTTACAACAAAAGTCGAGAGATAGATAGTTGGCAGATAGGTAGTCGGGTAGATACGTACAGAAATAGATATAGTATAGATAGATAGTTGGATAGATATGTAGATAGTTGGATAAATTGATAGGTAGAATTGTAGATATGCATATAGAAATGCATAGTATAGATAGATAGTTGGATATAGATATTCATACAGATGGATAGATAGGTAGTCAGATAGATCGATAGATAGATAGTCAAGAGATAGATTCAGGTAGAAGTCAGGTTGATACATACAGAAATAGATATATATTTGGATAGATAATCCGGTAGATATGTAGATAGTTAGATAAATTGATAGGTAGAAGGGAAGATACGCAGATAAATGCATAGTATAGATAGTTTGATAGTCTGATAGATATGTAGATGGATAGTATAGATATACAGAAGGATAGATAGGTAGTCAATAGATCAATAGATAATAACAATAATAATAATAATAAACTTTATTACAGACTCACAGGTTCAAATGAGGAACAAGACAGTACACACAATAAAATACATATATAAAAAACACTAAAAAAACTTCAGAGGAGACAACTATACCAATGCTTCCATAACTTGGACTTATATATTATGGTCAAGGTCATAATTATGTAGTTCTCTGAGTTATTCAGCCGACATATAAATTTGTACATAACATTTCTCAATGTGGCATGCAGTGTATTAACACCTGCAGCCACAAACATCTCACTGGCACTACACCAGCGTGGTCTTCTCAGCAAAATTCTCAGTGCATCATTGTAAGCTACCTGGAGTTTATGCAGGCTAGCTTTGCTGTAACTAGACCACAAGTGTGCAGTGTACAGAGGAGTACAGTATGCTCTGAACAAAGCAACAGATAGATAGATAGATAGATAGATAGATAGATAGATAGATAGATAGATAGATAGATAGATAGATAGATAGATAGATAGATAGATAGATGCCTGTTGTAGACACTGAAATAGCAATGTTAATGTAAACCTGTTTTTCTGGGTTCAGTAGATTTAGCTGCAAATTTCGATGCTCCTGCAGGAGGCGCTCTTCCACATTCTATATGTTGTTGCACAGCACCAGCCTTCATTACTTAATTCATAACAACTTGCAACTGACTGCCAATGCTTGTTAAGCAGCTCACCGTGATTTTCCTGAGTATGGTGTGGTGTACGACACGAACAACTTTTTTGTCAACCAGGTTTGGGTTTGCCCTAGGGCTGATTTGAGGTTTGAACAACATTCATATCAATCTATTATTTATTTCCCTTTTTGGGAAGTATGTGGTTAGCATTATGACTATGGTTTCTTGACAAGAATATTGTCAAAGAAACATAGTCCAATCTCACTTGGCAAGTTCAGTGACTTTCAGATGTACTTTGTTTACAAATGATCCAACGGCATGAGACTCGTCCAGATGCTCCAGGTAAGTGTGATAGGAATGCGAATACAGGCCACAGCTGACTAAAAGAAAAGAGGGGAGGAAAAGTCAGAGTGCAAGATAAATGTCAGCTGTCACACTGACTGATAAGCTTCTCCAACAACATTCCTGCTGAAAAGGAGAAAACAATAGAGAATTTGACACATAACAGTGACGGAAACTTTAAGGAACTGGCTGCCAGAATGAGCCTGACGCTCTTTTCTAGTCACCTCAGTGATGTTTACTCTGCGATAAAACCTTCAAATGAATGAATAGTGCTAAAGATCTGCTCAACGGCTTTACAAAACAGTTTTGTGCTTTTTGGGCTGGATATTGACACATTTTATTCACGAGTCTAATGAATTTTTATTTACAAGACAGATTCGATTCAGCTCCAATCTTGATTTGTTATCGATTCATTTTGATATCTACGATATCTACGTGTACATTTCTTTCTGAAAACAACAACAACAACAACAACAACAATCTCTTATGTAATGCTGTAAATTATACAGGAAACCTTTGTTGGTAGATTAACTATAGTAACGGTTAAAATGAACAATGGTTGTTAAACAAAAGAGGTAAATGTAGGCTACTACTGCATGTGTATTTATTCCACGGTTGCTGCGTGATATTACTGCGCCTGCTTCGGCCATGTTACGGCAGCAAACTTCCTTGACTATTACGCCGGAATAAAAGTGTAGTTCCTAATCTTATCAGCCTAGAAATTCGCACCTTTACATTTTCCGCCAGTATTAGTACACGATATAACTACAGAAGTGTCAAGTTTTAAATAGCACAAATATCGAAACTCGTTGGTCACTCGCGATGCTGTTGGTCTAATAGGATTCAATGATCTATGCTAAGCTATGCTAAAAGTGATATCGCCAGAACAGGAGAACGGCTGAATGGATTTCAAAACGGTAAAACTCAACTTATTAACTCGGGGGTAGTTGGAGAATGAGCCTATTTCCAAAAAAAGTGGAGTGTTCCTTTAAAGGGATAATTCACCCCAAAATGAAAATTACCCCATGATTTACTCCCCCTCAAGCCATCCTAGGTGTATATGACTTTATTCTTTCAAACTAATATGATCGGAGTTATATATATATATATATATATGTATATATATATATGTTCTGCTCTTCCAAGCTTTATAATGGCAATGAATTGTGGTCGAGATTTTGAAGCATATAAACAAATAAAGTGAATCCTTCCATCATAAAGGATGGAAGGGGGTTATAAAGGCCTTCTGAGGTAATGTTTAAAACTTTATAAACCTTAATATCTAGCTTCCAATAACTGCTGTGCGCACGTGACGTTTCAGCGGATGACGTAGTCGAACTCGAAAGTAACAAACGCTGAAGCCCAGAGGAGAGAGCAAAACAAAACGCAAATAGAAAATGAGGATTTCTAAAAGAAAATCTTAGAGGTTTTTAATATAAGCCAAAAGGAGACTGGTTTTCCTTTCTTGTGAACAAAACTTGGTTCTCGCGAGACTAGCATGTTCTCACTGGAGTTTGCGCTATGTCGTAGCCTATGTCATCCATTCTCGTGAACGCATGTTAGCGAAAGCTAGAGATTATGGTTTATAGTTTTAAAATGGCTATTTCTCTTACACAAACTTATTGATTCACTTCAGAAGGTCTTTATTAACCCTGCCGAGCTGTGTGGACTACTTTTTATGATGGATGGACGCGCTTTTTTGGGCTTCAAAAACTCAACACCCATTCACTGCCATTATATTTTTAAAATATAACTCCAATTGTATTCATCTGAAAGAGGAAAGTCAAATACACCTAGGATGGCTTGAGGGGGAGTAAATCATGAGGTAATTTTCACTTTTGGGTGAATTATCCCTTTAAGTTTTGTTTATACATTAACTAAAAATGATTAATTCTTGAGATTTAAGAATCAAAAGTAATTATTCAAAATTTTAACCCAGCCCTGCTGTTCTTGCTTTTGGTGTGCTGATTTGAAGCAGATGAGATCTGTTTCACCCAGGTTGTCAGGTGTACTCTGTCATCTGGGCATGCTCATACCTATTTTGGGCAAGCAAATAAAGCAAATCCCTGGCACAGCCCAAATGGTCTTTAAATCATATCTGCGGTTGGCTTTGGGTTCTTTCGGCGCTCTTTTGTGCTTTCAACTATCTCATACACTCCTCCTTCTCCAGACTTTTTCATTGTGTCAGCTCAAATATGATATTAAATGAGCTCTCCACACCCACCTTTGGTTTATTAGACCATTGTTTGATGTTCTTACTCACTCTATCTATTTCTCTCCCGTTCTGTTTATCTCTTTTTCTCTCTAGGGCAGTGATATTGAGAAGCCCCACCCAGAGACACTGTACAGCTCTCCCCAAACATAGCTGAAGAGCCATGTGGTATCCAGATTCCACTAAGACCATTTAAGACGTTAGTGCAACTTATTATTCACTGGGAGTGTTTCTCTTTGGCATGATGGCTATTTATTTTGGGTAACACAAAAATGTTTTAAGCACAGTGGATTAAAATGAGATCACTCGCTTTTGTATATTCTCGAATTTGATACTTTTGGGTTAACTTTTACATTAATTATGAAATAAACTGTAGAAATACATTAATACTGTGGCGTATCCACGAATTATAAAAGTATTTGGACACTTACATCACAGTTAAAGGAGTACAGTAGTTCACCTAGAAATTAAAATTCTGTCATAATTTACTTGTTTCAAAGATGCAAAGTGGCATTTTCTGCTAAATTTTGTAAACTTTTCCACCCCTTTGCAACCCTAGTTCCAAATCTGTATGCTTTTCTTACTTCTGTGGAACGTAAAAGAAGATAGTTTGAAGAATGTTGGTAACCAATTCAGGATTGACTTTAATAGTATTTTTTTTGTCCATGCTACTGCATGGAAGTCAGTGGGACCTAAAACTGTAAGTTGCTCAATTTGAGCTGCTTGTAGCTCGAAACTGCTCAGAAGTTCTTGTGTAAATATCTTAATTTGTTTGTTTTGCAGATGTCACTATGTTTAATGTTTCTATGCCTGGTGTAAGTGTCCAAATACTTTTTTCTGCCACTGTATTTACAAAAGTCGCTTTCAAATTGATTGTGCTTCATCGACGTCAGACCTTTTAAGGTGTTCTGTTCAAACAAATCTTTAAACTATTTCAGTCGAGATAAATGGATCACAGATCAAAGTTGAAGTATTTACAAAGTACATAAGTGGACTTCATAACTGCTTAAGTGGAGAATGCAGAGAATCTACGCAACAATGAAAGATGATAACGATTATTCCAGGACATTCTTGCTGCATTGTGTTACTGCTGGACCTGGTGTTTATTCAGCAGTGTTTGACACAGATTTCACAGGCCCCATTAGCATAAGGCTCTCCAGGTTCAGTTTGCATAGCCTAGCAACTGCCTCAGCTTCCTGCCTTTGTACATGGTCTCATTTCCCCTACTTCACCTTGGAAAAACGTACAAGCGGAGGCAAACACAATCCATCAGTCCTCAGCCGTTTAAACCCCTCAGAGACACACTGTAGTTTGATCAAGAAAAGTGAATATTCTGGTGAAGCTCTGAACTGCTTTGTATAAATCATCTAAATAACCCTTTCAATAGATCCTCTATTGTTTGGTTGTTCTCACACAACTTCATTGTTTACTTAATGAATCATACTTTCAGTGACAAGTTACAGGCTATTTTGCATTTGTTTTAGCCATCCGATCTATATCCTTCCTTGCTTGGGGAAAAGAGCCTAGAAAAGTGACATGTAAGTGAGTTTCTTGCTTTTTCGCTGTATCCCATAACCTGCAAAGGGCACTGGGTAACCAAATACATACCAATTTATGCAATGCATTATGAGTAATACTATTTCTTTTGTCTTATACAGTCCCGATCCATCTAGAAGAGAATCATCAGAGTGTTTTGCCAACTCTTGCAACACACAATAAGGTGCATAGTTCACCCAAAAATTAAAATTACTCCATGGTTTACTCACAATCAAGCCATCCTATAGGTGTTTATGACTTTCTTCTTTCAGACGAATGCAATTGGAGTTATATTAAAAAAATGTCCTGACTCTTCCAAGCTTTATAATGGCAGTGAATAGGCGTTGAGACTTTGAAGACCAATAAAGTGCATCAATCCATCATAAAAAGTACTTTACATGGCTCCTTGAGGTTAATAAAGGACTTCTGAAGTGAACCGATGCATTTGTGTAAAACAAAATTCATATTTCAAATTTTATAAACCATAATCTCTAGATTTGGCTAACTGTTGTACGCATATTCATGAGAGAGCGTTGTTCCAGTGGATGATGTTGGACGTAGGCGAATGCGGAAGTGATGAACGCGTAAGCGCAATGGAGAGAGCAAAACAAAACACCGGTCACGAGTTAGAAGTACAAAACAGGGATTTGTAAAGAAAAATGTGGGAGGATTTCAATATAAACCAAGTAAAGACTGTTTTTCCTTTGATGCAAACAAAACTTGGTTCTCGTGAGACTAGCATATTGTCACCAGAGTTTATGCTATGTCTATGTCCTATGTCATCCGCTGGAACACCACTTTCTTGTGAACACATCAAATTGCTTCAGAAGGCCTTTATTAACCTCCGAAGCCGTGTGGAGCACTTTTTATGATGGATGGATGCACTTTTTTTGACTTAAAAGACTCAACACCCATTCACTGCCATTATAAAGTTTGAAAGAGCCAGGACATTTTTTAACGTAACTCCAATTGTATTCATCTGGAAAAAGAAAGTCATATACACCTAGGATGGCTTGTGGTTGAGTAAATCATGAGGTAATTTTCATTTTTGGGTGCACTCTCTTTAAAATAGTGTTAAAAAACACATTATTAAAAAGTGTTAAAAAACACATTATTGCACATTGACACATTGTTTGAATTTCGCTATAGGAAGAATTTTGCTATAAAACTATTCTCTAAACATTCTGACTTTATTCTCTAAACATTTAAACTTTATTTTCGAAAAATTTTGACTTTATTCTCTAAACATTCCGACTTTATTCTCGAAACATTCCGACTTTATTCTCGAAACATTCCGACTTTATTCCCAAAAGATTACGACTTTATTCTTGAAACCTTTCGACTTTATTCTCAAAAACATTTTGACTTTTTTTCTCAAAACATTTCAACTTTATTGTAGAAATTTCAACTCTATTCTCGAAACATTCCGACTTTATTCTCAAAACATTCAATCTTTATTCTTGAAACATTCAGAACATTCCGGATTTCCATATAAACCAAATGGATGGATGCACTTTTTCGGACTTAAAAGACTCAACAACCATTCCCTGCCATTATAAAGCTTGAAAGAGTCAGGACATTTTTTAATGTAACTCCAATTGTATGCGTCTGGAAGAAGAAAGTTATATACACCTAGGATGGCTTGAGGTTGAGTAAATCATGAGGTAATTTTCATTTTTGGGTTTTTCTAGTCGTATCCTTTATTTTTAAGAAAAAAATCTTTTGTTTGTATATATTTTCTTTAAAGTCCAATGTTGAACATATAGCAGCATTTTGCTGTCTGTATTAACATGTGTTTTCTAATATTTCATGGTAATATGCTGTACTTTACAATAATTATGATGCACATTGACTGAAGCACTTAGCCTTTACATAAATAAATATGAAACCCCTCACTTAATATGCTTTTACTGTACAGAGATAAGAAGTCTTAAAGGCCGTGCTCTGGATTTAGCAAGCTATCGGAGAAAAATTTTAAGAGCTAATAAACGTTTCCAGCAGGAATGTGTGACTACCTTGTATGGGCATGAAAATCAAGAGCATCTCTTTCTATTATCTTTTTGCATCGAAAAGAGTTTACTTTACTGTAATGTGGTTTAAATAAGAGGGATGTTTAAAGGTGGTGAGGTGGAAGGTTAAACACAGATAAAAAACGCTTTATCTTCTCTCATTCCACGACTGTTTTAATAGCGGTACGGAAAGCAGGGGATTCCTCTTCCTGAATGGTGCTGATGTCATGGAGTATCACCTCTCCGTGAAGGAACAGTCCTGAGGTGAGAATGTGAGGGGTCAAAATCTGGCTCTTGTAATGTTTCAGATCTTTTTTTGCATCTCCATCAGTTTTTTCCACTCATCTGTCTTTCAGATGAAAGAGAAAAGTGTATATTTGACATTCTGACATCCAAAAACAGTCAAATTCTGTCCAGTCCCATACTGCATGGTGCATTCTGCTGGAGGGTGACACAGAAATGTCAGAATTAACCCAATTCTTAGCCTTTAACATTTAACCTTTTCACCCTTGTCACACCCACATCTGTCATAACATTTACTTTCAGAGCCACAATGCTTGGTTGGCTCGCTACAAATAATGAATGGAAGACATTAAATATTATTTTCAATCATTTACTGTATTGTACCGTGAATAAAACAGCTTGTGAATAGTTACTTATATACCTCAGAAAAGACAATATAACTTATCTTAACGAGTTGGAGTCCACTTCCACCTTTCGAATGTTGCATTGTTGTTTTTAATTTAATACATGTGAGGAATGAAAAATTGTACGCCACAGACATTTTTGCGGTGTGGGTGGTGGAGTTTTTACAAAGAAAATTTGTAAATTGTAATCAAAAAGACGATTGATTCACATAAATACAGCGATCTGTTCCAACATTAAAAAGTGTTAAAAAACACATTATTGCAAGACACATTGTTTGAATTTCACTGTAAAACTGACAGTTTTTAAAGCTGAGACTTTGTTTTATATTAAAAGTATTCTCGAAACATTCCGGCTTTATTCTTAAAACCTTCCGACTTTATTCTCTAAACATTCCATCTTTATTCTCTAAACATTCCGACTTTATTGTCTAAACATTTAGACTTTATTCTCAAAACATTTGAACTTTATTCTCAAAACATTCCGACTCTATTCTCTAAACATTTCGACTTTTTTCTCGAAATATTCACGAAACATTATGACTTTATTCTCGAAACATTTGGACTTTATTCTCAATAACATTTTGACTTTCTTCTTAAAACATTTACACTTTATTCTTGAAACATTCCGACTCTATTCTCGAAACCTTTTGACTTTATTCCCAAAACATTACAATTTTATTCTCAAAACCTTTTGACTTTATTCTCAAAAACATTTCGACTTTATTCTCAAAAACATTTCGACTTTATTCTAAAAACATTTCAACTTTATTCTCAAAATTTCAATTTTATTCTTGAAACATTCCGATTTTATTCTTGAGACATTCCGACTTTATTTTCAAAACAAATTGAATTTTTTCTTTATTCTCAAAATTTTGAATTTATTCTCAAAACATTTCGACTTTATTCTCAAAACATTTCGACTTTATTCTTGAAATATTTCAACTTTATTCTTGAAACTTCAATTTTATTCTCGAAACATTTTGACTTTATTCTCAAAACATTCCAACTTTATTCTCAAAACATTCCAACTTTATTCTTGAAACATTTCAACTTTTTTCTCAAAATATTTCAACTTTATTCTTAAAATTTCAGCTTTATTCTCGAAACATTCCGACTTTATTCCCGAAACATTTCGACTTTATTCCTGAAACATTTCGACTTTATTCTTGAAATTTTGACTTTATTCTTGAAATTTTGACTTTATTTTTGAGACATTTCAACTTTATTTTCAGAAAATCTGAACTTCATTCTCGAAATTCCGACTTTATTCTAAAAACATTGCGACTTTATTCTTGTAATTTCTGCTTTATTCTCAAAATATTACAACTTTAATCCCGTAATTTTACTTTTTTTATGTGGCACTAAAACGCCATTGTAAAAAGTATGTGATGATAGAATTTTTTATTTTTGGATCACCAACTGTAAGACTATTTGTTTGTAACATTTACACAACCTTTATACAACGTTACGCCTTTTAGGTTAGGGTCTGTCCAGGTCAGTGTAACCTTTTCCTCAAAAAGTAATTGAATCGATTCACGTCTGCTTACTGTTTGATTGCTAACCCGCCCGTGAGTGTACAAACCTTTAGCATTATTTCATGGCTGTGCTTGGCTTGTTTTGGCATTACACAACACAATCATTTCCCTTCCCCTGAGACTGATTCACTAGAGAGCTGGTCCATGCTTGCTGAAAGAATGCACCTCATGGAATGCCGGTCTTTGTATCACTGTAACTTTCGAGCCAAGTCTCATGAACAATACAAACTGTCACAGACTTGTTTGGATGTTACTTAGTTGCACCTCCTTTGCCTTGAAATGCTAAGCTGGAGGATTTGAGCTGGAGTGAATTAGAGGGATAAGATAATGTAAAAGCAGTGGTAAGCATTCATGATTTACCGTTTCTTTTCTATATACAAACCTGATGTCAGAATCATTTATGTAACATACATCAGCTTTATGAAAATAAACCAAATCTTATTGTTTCTGCTTTCATGATTACAAGGTCTCAGTTATGTTAAAGCCTATACATATAACCAGTCTTTATATTTTCCTCATGCAGTTTTTCTGAAATTGAATACCATTTATTCCACTAAATGAATTGGTAACAGCATGTCCCAGTGTTTTCACAAACATGCTGTACTGATAAGTCTGTGGCTTTGGAATTCTTAGTGTCTGAGGTAATGGAGTAAACGCAGAAATGTATGGGGCAATGGTTTCAGCGGGAGTGTTTGCACCCTCGCTGGGACTCGCAGTGTAAGGTGATCAGGCAGGTTATGCTAATCGCTTATGTACATTTACATGAGTTGCTGTGAAACAAAATCATATGCAGTGTTTGTGTAATATTTGCTATCCTAATTTGCATCTTTACAGAAACCTCCAGTGTTTATATATGATAATGTGAAGAACTGAAATAGCTCATGTAGAACATCTTTGGGTCATATTTCATCCCAGAACCATTTTTACACAGCTGTGTACATTTCTGTTTTAATTTCACCAAAATAAGAGGGATCATACAAAATGCATGTTATCTTTTTATTTAGTACCAACCTGAATCAGATATTTCACATAAAAGATGTTTACATATAGTCCACAAGATAAAATAATAGTTGAATTTATAAAAATTACTCAGTTCAAAAGTTTACATACACTTGATTCTTAATACTGTGTTGTTACCTGAATAATCCACAGCTGTTTTTTTTTTGTGATAGTTGTTGATGAGTCCCTTGTTTGTCCTGAACAGTTAAACTGCCTGCTGTTCTTCTTAAAAAAATCCCGCAGGTCCCACAAATTCTTTCCAAAAAGACAATAACTGTGTGATTTTGAGAATCATCTTTTCACACTGAGGAGAACTGAGGAAATCATGAGCAACTATTACAGAAGGTTCAAACACTCACTAATGCTTTAGAAGGAAACGCGAATAAGAATCGTGGGGTGAAAACTTTTGAACAGAATAAAGATGTGTAAATTTTTTCTTATTCTACCTTTTCCCAGAAGACAAAATAAGTAAAATTACTTATTGTAAAAAGATCTTCAAATTCCATGCTCTTAATGCATCGTGTTTCCTTCTGGAGCATCCGTGAGCATTTGAACCTTCTGTAATAGTTGCTTATGAGTACCTTAGTTGTCATCAGTGTGAAAAGATGGATCTTAAAATCATATTAAGAATTAAACTTTTGACTTTAACTTTGAAGCTGCAATTTGGATCTTCAACCTATAGATACCTGTTGAAGTCCACTATATGGATAAAATCCTGGAATGTTTTCTTCAAAAACCTTAATTTCTTTCTGATTAAAGAAAAAAAAGACATGAACATCTTGGATGAGTAAATTATCAGTAAACTAATCCTGAAGGCAGTACAAAAACAAGTATTTAGTAAAAAACTAAGCAGCACTGGTGCTTGTTTTTTAAAACCATGCCTTTAATATTTGACACTAATGCTGACTATTTTGTGACATTTTTTTTCTTACGACTTGAAGGTGATGAAGTGATGCATACTGTACATAGTTTTCTATAACTGTTGTGCTAGAGTTAATGTGAGAATGCGAAAACCTGCTCGGCTTCTTCTGTCAGCAGGCTGTAACTTCTCTTGAGTTTCTTGAAAGATTTTTGTCATGCTAACACAGTCAGCTATCTTCATCACAACACAACAGCTTGCAGCCATGCTGTTGTGCAGATCAAAGCTTTTAATGTCACTTATCTACTTTTGCGCTCATATACACGTGTAAGAAAGACTCTGTCTTGTATTCTACTAAGCGTAGTGTTTTGCCCCAAACTGAGCTCTTGCTTTCAGATCATAAATCTGATAGCACTGAAATAAAGAGGACACTGTTTATACAAAACACCTCCTCAAGCAACAGCACCAGTTTATTCCCGTTGCCATACCAACGCTTTGGTAAACTGCAACAGTGTGGAAAGATTAACAGTTGTGTGAAGTGGGTTCACCGGGCACTGGGTGAAATGCTTAGCGATCCACCAGCAACTCATTTCTTGCAGTGGCTAAATGGTGCAATAATGCGAGAAAACAACTGTAGTTTGAGGCTATTTATGTTATATCGCGTTCATATTTTTGCAGAGATGCAATGGTTACCATCGTTTCTATCAGATTTTAATAATAGTTTATGGTTTGGGACAAGTTAATCCAGATTTCAAATCTCATACTTCAACTTTTTGATCTATTATAACAAAGAAAAAAAAGAACCCCACTAACCCCATAAAATGCACTTTTCTAAACGTTTTTTTTTTTTTTTAATAAATATCTTCTTTTTTTGTTCCACAGAAAAAGTAGACTGGAGATCCATCTTTCTATACATCATACATGGAAAACCAACAAACCGAACAACTTCTTGGTCATGTTTGCGGCATTTGAGGAGATTCCTGCATCATGTGGAAGGAGTTTCCCAACCTCACCTCTCTCCCAGACAGCAAGGGTGGGTTCAGTTGCTCTTTAATGACAATATATTGAGCAAGCCGTGCATTACCCAATTTCATTAGCTAATATTTCTCTCTTTCTCTCTTCCTCCCTCTCTCTTTCTGTCTGTTTCTGTCTTTCATTGCTGCAGTCTAAACTGAAGACACACATGGGCCTTTCACACCACTTCTGGAAAATTCCTCTCCCCTCCGTCTTTGCTTTAGGGAGGATACGCTCATTGAGCTCGCACTTATATCTGTGTGCCCGCCCTCATGTAGGTTATACGCCCTGTGGGCATCTGTGGACTGAGAGGTGTGCCAGGGCAGGGCTTTTTCAATAGGATTCTTTCCTTCACAGGTACTGTTATACTACTGTTCAAACGGTTAGACTTTTCAGTGTTTTTGAAAAAGTCTGTAATGTATGGAAGCTCGTTTCAGCCACTTTCACAGTTTTGACTTTTTTTTTCTCAGAATTGTGGGATATAAACTTGCAATAGCAAGTTATAACTCAGAATTGCAAGATATAAATTCGAAATTCAGATTTTTTGCTCGGAAATGTGTGATATAAAGTCGAAATCTGACCTTTTTTCTCAGAATTCCGAGTATGTATATCACAGTTCTGATGTTTTTTCTAGCAATTGCGAGATATAAACTCACAATTGTGACTTTTGATATAAACTCATAATTCATAAAGTCCGAATTGTGAGAAACAAATTTGCAATTTTGACTTTTTTCCTCAGAATTTCAATTTTGTATCTCGCAATTCTGACATTTTTTCTAGCAACTGAAATATAAACTTGCAATTGTGATTTATAAACTCAGAATTGTTAGATATAAACTCGCAATTGAGACATCAAGTCAGAACTGCGAGATATAAACTTGCAATTTTGACCTTTTTTCTCAAAGTTGTGAGATATAAACGTGCAATTTGCAAGTTATAAACTCAGAATTGCAAGATATAAACTTGAAATTTTGACTTTTTTCTCAGAATTATCTCACAGTTCTGATGTTCTTTCTAGCAACTGCAGGATATAAACTCACAATTATGCCTTTTTTTTCTCAAAATTGCAAGATATAAACTCAAAATTCTGACTTTTTCTCAGAAATGCATTATATAAACTCGCAATTGTGAGAAATAAAGTCAAAATTGTGAGATACAAACTTGCAATTCTGACTTTTTTTCTGCAAATGTTAAGTTTGTATCTCGCAATTCTGACATTTTTTCTAGCAATTGAGATATAAACTTGCAATTGCGATTTATAAACTCAGAATTGTGAGATATAAACTTGCAATTTTGACTTTTTTTCTTAGAATTGTGAGATATAAACTTGCAATTTTGACTTTTTTTCTTAGAATTGTGAGATATAAACTTGCAATTTGCAAGTTATAAACTCAGAATTGCGAGATATAAACTCGCAATTAAGACATGCAGTCAGAATTGCGTGAAATAACTCGAAATCTGACTTTTTTTTCAGAAATATGTGATATGAACTCGCAATTGAGACATGAAGTCAGAATTGTGAAACATAAACTTGCAATTGGCAAGTTATAAACTCAGAATCGCAAGATATAAACTTGAAATTCTGACTTTTTCACAGAATTTTGAGTCTGTATCTCACAGTTCTGATGTTTTTTCTAGCAATGGCAGGATATAAACTCACAATTATGCCTTTTTTTCTCAGAATTGTAAGATATAAACTTGCAGTTGAGACATGAAGTCAGAATTACGAGATATAAGACTTTTTTCTCAGAAATGCATGATATAAACTCGTAATTGTGAAAATATAGTAAGAATTGTGTGATACAAACTTGCTATTCTGACATTTTACCTCAGAATTTTTTATTTGTATCTCGCAATTCTGATGTTTTTTTTCTAGCGATTGTGGAATATAAACTCTGAGATGTAAACTTGCAATTGACTTTTTTTTTTCAGAAATATAAAATAAACTCACAATTGAAGAATAAAGTCAGAATTGTGATATACAAACTAGCATTTTTGACTTTTTCCCCTCAATTTAAAGTTAATATCTTGCAATTCAGATTTTTTCCAGCTATTGTGAGATACAAACTCGCAATTCTAACTTTTTTCCTCAGAATTTCGAGTTTGTTTCTAGCAATTCTCGCTTTTTTAGCAATTGTGGGATATAAAAACTTTTTTTTCTCAGATAAGATGTAAACTTAGTTATAAACTCTCAGTTGAGACATATATTCAGATTTGTAAAATTTAAACTTGAAATTCTAACTTCCTTCTTAGAAATAGGTGATATAAACTTGCAATTGAGACATGAAGTCAGAATTACGTGATATAAACTCGAAATCTGACCTTTTTTCTCAGAGTTTTGAGTTCGTATCTCGCAATTCTGATGTTTTTTCTAGCAGTTGTGGGATATAAACTCAAAATTCAAACTTTTTTCTCAGAAATGCATGATATAAACTCGCAATTGCGAGAAATAAAGTCAGAATTGTGAGATACAAACTTGCAATTCTGACATTTTTTTGTAGCAATTATGGGATATAAACTCACAATTCTGATATTTTTCCTCAGAATTGTGACAAACTCATAACATAATGAATGTCAATAGGGTTCAAAATAATGTTTGTCCTCATTGACTTTCATTGTATGGACAAATAAAAAATGAAACATTTTTCAAATGATCTTTTAGTGTTCCACGTAAGAAAGTAAGTCATGCAGGTTTGGAACGGCTTTGAGCATGAATAAATTATCCCAGAGTTTTCATTTTTGCGTGAACTATTCTTTTAAACTTCAAGTATTTCTCCCACATAACCCAAGATGCTCCATCTTATTGGCCTCCAGAGTTCAGTCAAAGCCAGTTATCTTTCAAACAGACATATCAATGGCCAAGACCCTATTTTCTGCCAAACATTTGGGGTCTTTCCATGCAGTAAATTTAGCAACTCACAATGAACTCCAAGGAGACAGGGGAGGAATGACATATTTGTGAATTCCCAAGTGTCCCTCAGCTCTGCTTCCACTGTATAATGGTCGTGGTTAGCTGCTATAGACACACCTCTGTGTTCACAGCTCATCCGTTTGGGAAGAATTTATGTGTGTTGTATAAGAGAAACAGAACGAGTGAGTAAAAGCGGGAGGCTGAAAAGATAGCGACACGCCCTGATAAAACATTTTTTAATATCTTCCAGATGATATTGCAATGCTGATGCTTGGTTTCAAAACATCCTCTGATTCATGTCAATGCATCCAGCTGGTGCGTGCCCTGTTGTTGTCAAGTCACGTGTCCGCATTTCCAAAATTCCACCAGACCTGGCCCTCTTAAATAAACAGTCAGCCGACAAGAGAAATATGTCAGTCATTTAAAAAGATCAATAAATAAAATAAAATAATTATAAATAATTTCAACTTGTTTTGTTAAATAAAAAGAATGGAAAAAGTAAGTTAAAATAATTTAAAAGGTCAAATATACGCAGTAATATGATTATGCTTGTGTGAAAAGCTGTAGCTCGAGGAAATGGGAGTATGCCAGGTATCTTTTCCTAAACAATGTGCCATGCTTGGGCAGCAACTTCATGTATAATGCGCTTTCAGTGACGCACTATTCTTTTCTGTACAGGCCGCTCCTATTCCCCTCAGGTGCTGTCTTCTCTTATTCACATTTAATGCAAATATGCTATCCAGAGCACCAGTATCTTAGTTACATTTGTTTACAATGTAAAAAAAAACTTTGACTGTGTGTTTAAAAAGTGAGTGTGTTTACATGCGGATTAAGGCTAAGGTCATGTTGCCCCTCAGTATTTTCTAGGGTTGGGTAAAAAAAAATGTGACCCACAAAACCAGTCATAAGGGTTGATTTTTTGACATTGAGATTTATACATCAAGCTGAATAAATAAGCTTTTCGTTGATGTATGGTTTGTTAGGATAGGACGATATTTGGCCAGACATTGGCCAATTGGCTATTTAAAAATCTGCGACAAAAAAAAAAATCTAAATATTGAGAAAATTGCCTGTGTCCAAATTAAATTCTTAGCAATGCATATTTACTAATCAAAAAATAAGTTTTGATATATTTGTGGTAGGAAATATACCTCGCCTCCCATCCAATGAATCGTAATAAGCTTTGTGCTTTTTACTTGTGATGTAAGTCTCAGATTTTTTAAATTCTGTCCACTTTATTACAATATTCTGTTTAATGTGGAGTGACAGATTGCTGTAGTGCCTCTGCTCAACAGAAGCAGGACGTGAACTGATGATCTCCTCCACTTTAAAACCTGTTTTAGCACGAAATAAACCATAATGAAGCAAAGGTATGTTAAAAGAAAGTGTACAACTTACCGAAATCTGTATCCTGTTTCATGTAATCGCTCAATCAGTGTTTCAACCACATTTACCTAAAAAAAACATATTCTGTGACCACGTTAGTCAGCTAGAAAATGAACTCTAGAAAGGAGAATTTTGCTAAATATATGCTCCATGTAACAACTTTTAAGGTTCTTCTATATTTTATCAATGTTTGAATAATTCCTTCAAGTTTTTATGGCAGTCAGTCACCATTTAAATGTTTATATTTCAAAACTCGAATTGGAGTAGAAATATAGTTATTGAATTTTAAAGTTAATATTATAACTTTATATTTTATAACTTTTTATAAAAGTCATTGAGTGTTATTCAGGTGTTTGTATACAAATCGGTTCATTTTAACCTTCAATATTCCAGTAATGTAGTACAAACTGACTCTCATGTACACTTCACAGCATTAGTTAGGAGATTTTTTTTGCCATGTACTGTACCTGATATATATCCAAAAAATCGCTATCGAACTGAATCGGAAACAAATTGTGAAATTTGTGTCAGTACCCAGTCCTAGTATTTTCGTTTTCTTGTGAGCAGTCGCAATATTTAGAGTTTTTTTAGTCCCACACTAAAATAAAAAGAAATTCAAGAATGCAGTGTTAAGCCTATTACGATATTAAGTCATAATAGGCCTAAGGCTTCATTCTCAAAACATGACTTAATTCTTGTAATGTTATAAATTTATTCTTAAGCTTAGCTCAATCATAAATTTCGGGTACAGAATTGTGATTGGATAATGCTGAAAATAAAGTAATTTTGAGAATTATTACACATAAAAAGTGGTTTGGAAATGAAATGGGGAATGCTTAGCCTGTAGCTGACATATGGGTTGGATTTTTGGGGATGAAACAGTGACGCTTTTGAAGTTTGAGCATTGTAGTAAACTGATCCCACCATGGTTATAAACAAAATACAAAAACATGCATATGTTGACAACTAGATATTGTAATCAAATTGCACATTCAAACAGTCATGATGTAATCCAAAGAGTATGGCACCGTCGTAAACGGATAGTTTACCAAAAAAGTACTTATTCATGAGTTTCTTTCTTCTTTTGTACATTAAACAAAGATCTTTTGAGAAATGTCTCAATGATTTTTATAGTCCATGCAATGGAAGTAATGGACCTTAATGTGATTTGGTTGCCAAAGTTTTACAAAATATCTTTTTTGTGACAGATTTTTCATTTTTGGGTGAACTATACCTTTAAAGGATTAGTTCACCTCCAGAATTAAAATTTACCCCATGTCATCCAAGATGTTCATGTCTTTCTTTCTTTAGTCAAAAAGAAATTAAGGTTTTTGAGGAAAACATTCCAGGATTTTTCTCCATATAGTGGACTTCAATGGAGATCAGTGGGTTGAAGGTCCAAATTGCAGTTTCAATATAGTTTCAAAGTAACTTTGTTGTGATTTGAAGAATTTACGATACATTTATGATACAGTTTTACATTTTAGAATATAATCTTCCGTCTTTTCCCATTCAGGTAGATGCCTCCCATCAACATCACATTGAAGAAGACTAATGACGCCTCTTATGTCTACTACGCCTCATTGAAACATCCTTCAACCATCTTCCTATCTGGAGATCTATACCTGACAAACACATTGTGTGAGAAGCAAAGATGAGCTGCGTAAATAGTTGGAAGCTCTCGGTCTGAGCCACATGGTAAAAGTAGCCATCTCTCACAGGAACCATTTTCACATCTCCTGTCCAAAAAGAGCTGCAGTCATTTCCACTAATACTTTTCCATGCTACTGCGAGCTGGAGGACAATGCGAGCCAGAGGATGAGGGTGTGTCTTAGGCCTCGGGGGGAAGATTTATGCTCTCTGTCCCATTTGTATGGGCTTCCACTGACAGGAGGAGTTCCCCGCTCCAGAACACGAGTGCTCCCACACAGTCGACCCACGTGGCGAGCAGGGATGTCCTCGGATAATTTTAGCCAGCTGACGTCGCTTTGGGTTCCTACCTTACATCTGTTCCTCTTTTTGTTCCTGATGTCTGCCATTAACTGTATCCCCTTTTCGTCTCCGAACTTTAATGTCAAACACATGTGCTTCTGCAAGGAACAAAGTCATTTGAGAGAAACTCATGTTAGAACCAAACCACAAGTTTCTGCCTTATTCAAAGTTCTGCCCAAATTTTGGACCCCATTGACTTGCACTGTTTGCAAGTTGGAACATTTTTCAAAATATCTTCTCCGCTGAAGAAAGTCAGGTTTAGAACTACATTGAAGGTGAACTATGAATCACTTTGACTTGAACATTAGTTCCTCAATAATACCCTGGATACCTGATTCATCTCTGCATGTGGCACATCAGGGAAAATCTCACAGAGAGCTTACATTCATCACAACTTGAACACATCCTGCCTGGAGTCTGTTGCAGGAAAGAGTGGGTCACCGCAGCATTATGTAATGGGCTCTTTGCTGTCATGGCAACGCGGTGGGAACTGGAACTGTGTATTCGTGTGGTGGGAGGCTGTGGCGTGTGTTGACAGAATGTTCCTCGCGATGGGTTCCTGGATGGGCTTGGCTATAAACACTCAGTCAGGGAGTTCCCTCTCTGCCACAGTTCGGGTTTGGAGTTCTGCGCAGGTTTGTGTTACTACGTTTTTGGTCACAACCACTCATTTTTTATTTTTCCACAAGAATCTACAAGTTTTGCACAGTACTCTGCCTGGAAAAGAGATGTTTTCTTGCTAGAGCAATTCAACTAATGTTCTAGGTTATGAAAAAAATCATTGGCAAACACTTAACTCTGACCTTTGCTTTCAACCTCTTAAAAGAGCCAGTGTTACAGTCATATCATGAACTTTTAGTTTATTTCACATCACTTTCCTGTCACCTTTGTTCTAGTTTTCCCCGCCAACCATCAGTCAACATGGACACTCATTAGTCAGCACGCCTGTTCTCCCTTTAGTTAATTATCCCTGTGTATTTAAAGGATTAGGTCACTCCTGAATTAAAATTTCCTGATAATTTACTCACTCCCATGTCATCCAAGATTTAAAAGAAATTAAGGTTTTTGAGGAAAACATTTCAGAATTTTTCTCCATATGTTGGACTTTAATAGGGATCAACGGGTTGAAGGTCCAAATTGCAGTTTCATTGCAGCTTTAAAGGGGTCTACATTGATCCCAGCCGAGAAATAAGGGCTTTATTTAGCGAAACGGTCATTTTGTAAAAGAAAAGAAAAATGTATATACTTTTTTAACCACAAGTGCACGTCTTGCAGTAGCTCTGTGATACGCGTCTACAACTTCATGCATTAGGTAATCACATTGGAAAGGTCAAGCGTGGTTAGTTTTTCGTAATCCAGTTCTAAAGGGTAAGGTAAAACTACATCTCATTTTCTCCTTTTTGCATTTTTTTTAAAGGCCGTTTGACTTAGTCTTTGCATATTGGCTGTGTAAACACTGGGTCAGTATGTCTGCCTACGTCATGCGTGACTTTTCCAACGTAATTACATAATGCATGAAGTCGTGAACACAGAGCTAGTGCAAGATGAGCATTTGCGGTTAAAAAATATACAAGTTTTTCTAGATAAGACCCTTATATCTTGTCTGGGATCGTGTAGAGCCCTTTGAAGCTGCATTGAAACCTGTTGATCCCCATTGAAGTCCACCAAGTGGAGAAAAATCCTGGAATGTTTTCCTCAACCTTAACTTCTTTTCGACTGAAGTAAGACATGAAGATCTTGGATGACATAGGGGTGTGTAAATTATCAGGAAATTTTAAATCTGGAGTGAACTAATCCTTTAAGTTCCTCTGCGTTCACTCTTTAGTTGTCCAGTATTGTTTGTGCAATGCATACTGTTTCGTATCTTGCCGTACTGTTTGGATTACCTACTGTTGTTTTCTTTAATAAACTGTGTTCTTTTGAATCGTCTTCATCATCTTTTGGGGCATAAACGTTATGGAATACTGTACCCCATGGAATACACAGCTAAGTTTGCTGCTGTGGGACTGAGGAGCCACAATTTTTTTTAGAGTTTATAGAGAGATTTTGTCTCCTCGTTGTCTCAAAGTCCTTTCAACGATAAGAACCTGAAATCATTGTTCTGGACTGTCATCCCGCTGGTTCCGTCCAGTTCTGAACTTCATCTTGGCCCTTCGACACATTTGCTCCGCCTTGGATCCTTGCTCCCTTGTCTCCACCGCAGAGATGCTCACAAGTCTCTGAGCTAGAGTCCAAGTCAAGTCTCAAGTCTCTGAGTTAGAGTCCAAGTCAAGTCTCAAGTCTCTGAGCTTGAGTCCAAGTCAAGTCTCAAGTCTTTGAGCTAGAGTCCAAGTCAAGTCTCTTTATTATATTAAGTCTCTGGTTATAATAAGTGTTGCATCACGTACAGCGACCCATCCAACACTGCATAGCTATATATAAGGAATTCAAAGCATGTAATATGTTATTATTACTCCTTTATCTATTAGCATAAAGTATCTGCTTTGATTTTGGTATATAATAAGTATAAACAGGCTATTTCAACATGACAAAAACACCAAAAATGCTTTACTTTTAAGTTAATATCTGTATTTTGCCTTGTAGCATGAACACACAGTACAGTACAGATCAAAAATTAAGAAAGCACCATTTAGTATGTTTTTTAAGCCGTTTGGTTTATGAGGACACAGATGTCCCCATAAGCCATGTTTACATTGTAATAGCCTACCCATGTCACTGTTAAGGCTGGACCAGAATATTTGATTATTCGAATATTCGTTCGGTGGGTTGACATTCGATTTTAAATTTTAAGATTTGAATATTCTTTTTTTTTCATACACCTTTCATCCCCCGCGAAACGGTTCTCATTCGCGCTTAAATATGAATGAAGAAGATCAGACTGCTGCGCCACTAACAGACAGCAAAAATGAAAGAGATTGAGCAATATTTGGGAGATACTAGCCTACTAAAGTACAGTCAGGCCCACTTACATGGTGGAAGCAAAACAAAGGCTGTGACTGTCCCAATACCGCACCACCTCAAGTGCCTTCAACGCAGCTGTAAGTTTCGCGTTCAAATGCACTCAATAGGCTAAAGCTCACCGCAAAGCCCCAGCAAAAAATAATTACCATGAATGTGTCTGGGGAAAAGTAAGGAGATATTCGAATTATTTATTAATAAACTATTTGTCGCAAAGGTGAAGTTGATGATTCTGACTCGTCATCTGCCCATCGGACGCAATGAATGCCTAAATGTGTCTTTATGGATTAGGCCTATAGCTAATGAAAGAGTTTTGTTTTCGATTTGAATAATTTAAAATTATATATTTACAGCTCTGGATGATATACTACTCCTACCTTTATGAGCCACAATGAAGTTTCACATTGCACCGGCACCTCCATGTCCTGCAAAGCCAGCTTCAGCTTTCACTCTTCGCGCAAACGACTGGATATGCGCCTAATAGCACACATTTATCTAGTTTAAACGATAAAACTAATATTGTGATATGCTTTAAGTTTTTAATATCTATGGATTTTAATTGAAATCGTGATGACTTAAGAGAGCTAAATTGATCTGTCTGTCGCTGGCCGCTTGGTGGTTAGCCTACTTTAAAAAAACAAAAACTTGAATTTCACAAACAAAACGTGTTCCAAATATATTTCTAAATTTACTTCATAAACTAAATAAACGAAAATAAATGTAATCACGTTGCTATTAAAAACAGCAGCTGTGTAATGGGAAAGAGAAAGAAAAAAGTTCCAGTCGGACTCGGGCCAGTATTCTGATGAGCTGTCAGACAAGGTCCGGGCGAGGTTTAAGGAATTTTTGATCCCCATTGAAGTCCACCAAGTGGAGAAAAATCCTGGAATGTTTTCCTCAACCTTAACTTCTTTTCGACTGAAGTAAGACATGAAGATCTTGGATGACATAGGGGTGTGTAAATTATCAGGAAATTTTAAATCTGGAGTGAACTAATACTTTAAGTTCCTCTGCGTTCACTCTTTAGTTGTCCAGTATTGTTTGTGCAATGCATACTGTTTCGTATCTTGCTGTACTGTTTGGATTACCTACTGTTGTTTTCTTTAATAAACTGTGTTCTTTTGAATCGTCTTCATCATCTTTTGGGACTAAACGTTATGGAATACTGTACCCCATGGAATACACAACTAAGTTTGCTGCTGTGGGACAGAGGAGCCACAATTTTTTTTAGAGTTTATAGAGAGATTTTGTCTCCTCGTTGTCTCAAAGTCCCTTCAACGATAAGACCCTGAAATCATTGTTCTGGACTGGGGTGAATTATCACGATCCAGTTGACCTCTCAGACACCACAGGACTTGACTGGAAGGAGGTTGTCATCAGATGTCTGGAGAGTGGCTATTCTCAGTCCAGAACACATCTTGACCCAGAGCCCAGCCAGCCACCACCCCACTGCATGGAGCATTTGCCCGACAGAAGATGTGATTGAGCCTGCCATAGCCCAAAGCGTGAGCCCAATGACACGTCTGACTAGGTGCGCAAGCCGGCAACATTGCATATGCACAAAGGATTTTTAGTAGTGTATGAAGGAATGGAGAGAAGACCCACCCACACTCCCGCCGCTAAGGGTGAGCTACAACTGGCCTCTGCAAAAATTTCAGATGTTTTTGAAATTCCGTCCAGCCCTGAATGGTCTGTCATCCAGCTGGTTTCCATCCAGTCCTGAATGGTCTGTCATCCCTCTGGTTCTGTCCAACCCTGAATCGTCTCTCATCCTGCTGGTTTCCATCTAGTCCTGAACGGTCTGTCATCCCGTTGCTTCCATCCAGTCCTGAATCGTCTGTCATCCCATTGGTTCCGTCCAGTCCTGAATCGTCTGTCATCCCATTGCTTCCATCCAGTCCTGAATCGTCTGTCATCCCGTTGGTTCCATCCAGTCCTGAATCGTCTGTCATCCCATTGGTTCCGTCCAGTCCTGAATCGTCTGTCATCCCATTGGTTCCGTCCAGTCCTGAATCGTCTGTCATCCCATTGCTTCCAACCAGTCCTGAATCATCTGTCATCTCACTGGTTCCATCCAGTCCTGAATCGTCTGTCATCCCATTGGTTCCATCCAGTCCTGAATTGTCTGTCATCCCGTTGTTTCCATCCAGTCCTGAATCGTCTGTCATCCCATTGGTTCCGTCCAGTCCTGAATCGTCTGTCGTCCCGTTGCTTCCATCCAGTTCTGAATCATCTGTCATCTCACTGGTTCCATCCAGTCCTGAATCATCTGTCATCTCACTGGTTCCATCCAGTCCTGAATCATCTGTCATCTCACTGGTTCCGTCTAGTCCTGAATGGTCTGTCATCCCATTGCTTCCATCCAGTCCTGAATCATCTGTCATCCTGCTGGTTCCGTCCAGTCCTGAATCGTCTGTCATCCCATTGGTTCCGTCCAGTCCTGAATTATCTGTCATCCGACTGGTTCCGTCCAGTTCTGAACTTCATCTTGGCCCTTCGACACATTTGCTCCGCCTTGGGTCCTTGCTCCCTTGTCTCCACCGTGGCCTGTCATCCCACTAGCTTCACCGGGCTCCCTCATCTCTCGGGCTCTACCTTGATCTGTCGTCGACCCTCCTCCACCATGCGATTCCACTCCTCCAACTTTGCCTTTTCCCTACATCCCTCTGGCTCCATTTGGCTCCTCCTTCCCTCCAGCTTCACCATGGTCCTTAGTCCCTCCTGCTCCGTCACAGCCTTCCGGGTCCCCACCTCAATCATAAGAGCTGTAGACTTCACCTTGACCCTCCAGACCCATTGTGTCACCCTGGCTCTCCGGCTCTCCATCTCCGCCCTGGGCTCCTCCTCCATCGGCTCCATCTCTGTCACTCTTCCCTCCTGATGTTGTCAGCCTTATCTCCTCCAAGGCTCTTCCTTCCATCAACTACACTGTGGGCTATCATCCCTACTTTGCTCTGAGCCTTTTGCAGCAGATATCATCTATCTTCGCCGCTGGGGTTTCACCATCCGCCTGTTGTCAGTACTCCTCCCACCATCTGGTTGTTCCCTTTTGCTCTCCAGCTCTTCGCTAGATCTTCGTACTCCTCCGGAGCTTCCACCCTCCCTTCTCTGCTAGACTTCATGGTGCAAAATGGGGCCTTCTCATGTACTTTTAACTAGTTTTGTCCCAGTTTTCCCGCTAACCATCAGTCACCATGGACACTCAATAATCAGCACACCTGTTCTCTCTTTAGTTTATCACTGTGTATTTAAATGTTCACTCCTCAGTTGTCTGGTATTGTTTGTGCAGTGTACTGTAGCTTGGCGTAATGATTGGACTACCTACTGTTTCCACAACATTGCCGGAAATTTCCGTAATTTATGAAACAACACTTCACCACCACTGATGGAATTTTCCGGCTTACCATGTTTTCATGGTGTACAGGAGAAGGCGCCATTATGCATCTTCTGAAAGAGTACTAAGTCTCTGAATCAAAACACGGCGAAGAAGCAGAAACAAGTGATTGTATAAGTAAGCATATACATATGTAAAATCAAAACTGCCTAACGTTACAGAATAAAATGTCGCAAGCTTGGGGGGGTTGATGGAAGCGATCGACTCTATCTATGCATCTATGAAGAAAAGAAAGTTTTAGATTTCATTAATGTACATACTATACTGACTAACTGTATCAATTATGACGCTTCTGTCATTCATCTAGAATTTGGTTGCATGCTTACTGTGCATCTGGGCTTCTATTAATTGTAAAGTGCTGGTCCAGGGCAAGTTCTTTAATGAAATGGTAGCATCCATTTGAGCAGAGCCGTCTATATCATTTGTGGGAGACAGGAATGTTGCATTATGAGGCGAGTATGACTCACTGAACTTAAACGAGGGATACAAAAAATGAAACAGACATTTTCCCTTGTGGTTTGTAGTATGCTGGCATTAGGAATGATGGATGTAAAGACTGAACAGTGAAGAACAGTTACGGGTCGTCACATGTCAGACAGTGTGTTTATAATGACTTGTTTCTGGTGCTAATGGGAGCAGAGGTCTGATAAGGGCCGTATCCACTGGGTGAGCCCCTTCCTGATAAAGAAGGTACTGTCTGCATCACTCTGAATCACTCGACCCTGTGTTTGTGTGTTTTTTATTGTATCCAGGCAAAGGCAGTCTGAAGTTTCCATCCTTCAGCTCGGAGCAGCACTTTCCTGAACTCCGGCCAGGAAAATGTGTGTCGGCTTGGCAGCTCGACTGTGGGAAGACTATGGGCAAAAACTGGTGGAGTTTTACGGCAAAGGGCTTTATATAGCCTTACAGCTCCTCGGGACTCCCTCTTTGGTGCAGACAGACCGAGAGGTATCAATAGAGGGATACTACACAGCAAGAGCTGCAATTACAGGAACATAATGAGTGAAAATGAGAGACGACTGAGTTTGGCTTGGTAAAATGAGCGTATTATGGTTTAAAATTGTAAAACAGACATTCTATAGAGAATTTTTTTGTGTGATCTACTCATGTGAGTCCACTTACATGAGTTTGACCCCTGGGACCAATGGTCTGTTACCTCCAGATAAAGCTTTAATTTCATGTTCAGCTGCACAAGAAAAACAAATGCTATTCCCCGGTCTCTGCTAATTACTGCCGTCCCGTTTCAGGAAGAAGTTTGGCCCCCTCCTCCTGTTTTCTCTGTTATCTACTGTACACAACTTCCTGTATGAGCACTGAGGCTGGTTGGTATTTTCATATTTTGTGATGTCCAAAGCATCTGTTCTTAACAAAACCACAGTATTCCTAGATATCCTACAACAAATTACGTCCAGATCCAGTGAAACAGAACACATAAAAAAATTGCATTTCCAATTGAACCATGATTGAACGACCATCTTGTTATGTCTGTCTTGGAAACCAAACCAGTGTCACCACAGTGCTCAGTGTCTTCTTAACACTTTACAGATGCTTCAAAGGACTTGCTGGCAATGCAGTTGCTCTGCTTTTTGAATCAACATAGTTCACTGTACGCATTTCCTCTGGGATACTCATACGAATGATATAGTGCCCGCCTTTAAACACGTACATTGTGATGATGCCATAGCAACTGAACCCTCCCTTTTCTCCACAGTATGATGAGCAGACAATTGTAGGCTTATAAAACAATCACAGATTTGCCCAGCCTACCTCTGCTGGATGGCAGCACATCCGACCGGAGATGTCTGCAAGGAAATGATGAGCAAATACATAGACATTTGGCAACAGCTCTGAGGAATACTTTTAGTGTTTCAGAGGTGATGTATTATGAATCTGTAAAGAAACATAAGCACTTTAAAACTCTTTGAAAATATACAGAAGGCTGGCAACGTAACAGTGCCTTTAAGGCAAAATCGAGCCATTTTGGAAGGCAGTAGACATAAAAGTGGAGCTCCTTTCTACATTAAAGGATAGTTCATCCAAAAATAAAAATTACCCCATGATTTATTCAACCTTAAGTCATCCTAGGTGTATATGACGTTCTGCTTTCAGACAAGTATAATAGGAGTTAAAAAATGTCCTGCCTCTTCCAAGCTTTATAATGGCAGTGAATGGCTGTTGAGATTTTGAAGTCTAAAAAAGTGCATCCTACCATCATAGAAAGTGCTCCACACAGCTCCAGAGGTTAATAAAGGCCTTCTGAAGTGAATCAATGTGTTTGTGTAAGACAAAAATATCAAAATTTAAAACTGTAACCGTAATCTCTAGCTTTCGCTAACTGTCGTATGCAGGTTCCCAAGAGTAGCGTTCCAGCGGACGTCGAAAATACTGGTCTCTCGAGAACCAAGTTTTGTTTACAGCAAAGGAAAACTAGTCTCCTCTTTGCTTATATCGGAATCCTCCAAGAATTTTCTTTACATATCCTCGTTTTTTACTTCTAATTTGTGACTGGTGTTTTGTTTTGCTCTCTCCGCAGCACTTCAGCATTCATCACCTTGTTCGTTTACGTCAGAGGTTCTCAACTCTGGCCCTCGAGGTCCACTTTCCTGCAGAGTTTACCTCCAACCTTGATCAAACTCACCTGCCTGCAACTTTCTAGTAATGATGAAGAGCTTGATTAGCTTGTTCAGGTGTGTTTGATTAGGGTTGGAGATAAACTCTGCAGGAAAATGGACCTCGAGGGCCAGAGTTGAGAACTCCTGGTTTACGTCCTACGTCATCTGCCTGAACACCACTCTCTCATTAACGTGTGTACAACAGTTAGCGAAAGCTAGAGATTACGGTTCAGAAAGTTTTAAACATGGATATTTTTCTTGTACAAATGCATAGAATTGCTTCAGAAGGCCTTTATTAACCCCACAGAGCTGTGAGGAGTACTTTTTATGATGGATGGATGCACTTTATTGGACTTCAAAATCTCAACAGCCATTCACTGCCATTAAAAAGCTTGGACGAGCCAGGACATTTTTAAAGTGAGTAAATCGTGGGGTAATTATCATTTTTGGGTACAACTATTCCTTTAAGTCTTAAAAATATCATAAATATCATCATTTCACCATCATAAATAGCTGAAATCATGCTAAAACCGTGTATTTTTCAAGCCAGCTAACTAAATGTTTTTAAAAAGATCATTGGTTTTTTTAACCGAAAGGTGGGGCTTGTTTTTTGTTGCGATTTTCCCATTCATTTTTCTTCGAGAGGTCCATCTCGTCCCTTGCAGTGTTTCTGATCAAGCTAGGATCCTGCAGTACCCTAAAAACTCCTTACATGGTTTTGGTGGAAGCATTTAACTCTGCTGAGCTGCTGATATGGACATGCTCCTGCCGTCACTGCAGAAAAAAAGAAAAACCTGAGGACTGTGTGTTTATAATTCCATGCTTGAAAGTCCCTGTGGACCTTCATGTTTAGCTTGCAGTTTGCCATCAAGTTTAAGAGCTCTGGAGACGTTTGGCTAAAATAAGACCAGAGAGACTTGAACACGCTTTAGTCCATTTTGTCCATTAATTTTAGTCCAGTAATTCTTTGAATATATGAAAATGTGTAGTTTTGCATATCCCTGTTATCTGAGTAATTATATTCCTTTATCAGTCCGAACAGTACACACACAGTTTAACCCTTTAATTATATCTAGTGTCAAATGGCCATGTAATCTTTTCATTTGAAATTCATTTTTACAACACTTTTCAGTTAATTGGCTGCGCTGAAAGGTATTTTTAGCCGTCATAAGAAGGCAGCCTAAGGCATGTGCTTCCTTGCCTTTGTACAAGCGGATGTGATTTTCTATTAACTTGTTAAGACACAGCAGCGCCATATTAACCATCCGCCCACAGCACCTGCATTTCCACAAACCGAATACGGTCACTGTCATACTTGGTGTCTAAATAATGTCATTAAAGGATTAGTTCACTTCCAGAATAAACATTTCCTGATAATTTACTCACTCCCATGTCATCCAAGATTATCTTGTCTTTCTTTCTTCAGTCGAAAAGGAATTAAGGTTTTTGAGGAAAACATTACAGGATTTTTCTCCATATAGTGGAACTTAAGTTTCAATGCAGCTTCGAAGGGCTCTACAAGATCCCAGCCGAGGAATAGAGCTCTTATTTTGTGAAACGATTGGTCTACAATTTATTTACTTTTTATCCACAATTGCTCATCATTTTCACACGTTTTTATACATTTTCATACATTGTGGAACTTGTGACTGCGCATTGAAGACTGGCACGGAAGAGAAGAAATTGTTGAATAAAGTTGTTCTTTTTGTTTCCTTTGTGCACAAAAAGTATTTTTGTAGCTTCATAAAATTTAGATTTTATTTCCCCTATTTTAATGATGTTCTTACTTCTTTTTTTCTGCCTTTAACGTCAGTTGTGTTTCTGTCTATGCAGGGTCAGAAAGCTCTCGGATTTCATTAAAAATATCTTAATTTGTGTTCCGAAGATTAACGAAGGTCTTACGGGTTTGGAACGACATGAGGGTGAGTAATTAATGACAGAATTTTAATTTTTGCGTGAACAATCCATTTAAATATTGCGACTCCTACACTATAGTCTAATAGAGACTGTATATAGAGTTGAGGTCAAAAGTTTTTTATACACCTTGCAGGATCTGCTAAATGTCAATAATTTTACCAAAGTAAGAGGTATCATACAAAATGCATGTTATTTTTTTGTTTAGTACTGACCTGGGTAAGGATATTTCACATAAAAGATGTTTATATAAAGTCCACAAGAGAAAATAATAGTTGAATTTATAAAAATGTCCCCGTTCAAAAGTTTACATAAAGGGTCATCGGATGCAAAACTAACACATTAATGTGTGTTGGTAGTTTGTGTACACAACCAACCTACAATGATAAAAATCCACCCAGTGGTATTTTTTTAATCTTTAAAATTAATATCCCTTTTTAAAATCAGCTCATTCTCAGCTTGTCGTTGTGACGAAACACAGTTGATTGATAGACCCGCCCTCACCGAGCTGAAACAGTCCGAATACGATTGCCATTGTGTCGACTCAGGTGCAGAGCAAGACTCTAATTGAGTGATTGAGGTGTTCTGTTGTTGTATGTAATAATGAACACAGCAGTCGTCATTTACTGAAGATGCAGAGGAAAACGTTACTTTCGTTTTTAAAAGGAAAGCGTGATCCTGGTCTGCATGTGCCTCTGTGTTCGTGCGAATCGTTCCTGATGCAGCAGAAGATTTTTTTATGCATCTTTGTGAATGGCCTTTCTTAATAATGTGCTTGTTGGCAAGTTTCCCCGCTAAATGCGGCTAAAGTAAACATTATGTCTCGTAATCCCAGAGAGGGGCGGGGCGAGCAGAGCTCGGTGGCATTTAAAGGGGCCATGTCTTAAAATGAGCTGAGTTTTTGCAGAGCTGATTTTCACAAGGTAAAAGGCTGTTTCTTTACTCTACTATTGAGAATTTTTAACCAAACTCTATTATAGACTTTTCATTAAGACCCTAAATAATCATATGAACTTGTGGAAAATGGGCATCCAATGACCCCTTTAATACTGTGTTGTTACCTGAATAATCCACAGCTGTGTTTTTTTGTTTAGTGATAGTTGTTCATGAGTCCCTTGTTTGTTATGAACAGTTAAACTGTCCACTGTTCTTCAGAAAAATCCTTCACATCTCACAAATTCTTTGGTTTTTCAGCATTTTTGTGTATTTGAGCCCGTTTCAACAATAACTATGATAAATATGATTTTGAGATCTATCTTTTCACATTGAGGACAAGTTGGACAACTGAGGGACTCAACTATTACAGAAGGTTTGAATGCTCACTTGTGCTTCAGAAGGAAAAACGACACATTTAGGGCCAGGGGTGAAAACTTTTGAACAGAACGAAGATGTGTAAATTTTTTCTTATTTTGCCTAAATACCATATTTTTTTCATGTAGTACTACCCTTCAGAACCTACAAAAGATAAGTACATGTTTCCCAGAAGACAAAATAAGTTAAATTTGATCTGTTCTTCAAATTCAAAAAGTTATCACCCCCGGCTCTTAATGAATCGTGAATTGAAATTAATTGAGCTTTCAATATTTCACCATTTAATAAGATGGATTGTACTTGCATGACTGAAAATAGCTGCCTAGCATTATTCAGCTAAAGAGCTTATCATTAGCATGGCCATTGGAACATATGCCAGTTTAAGAACAAACTGCCAACTTTTTTAAACCTAGATAATAAGCTTTTTGTAAGCCAAAAAAGTCTTGAGAAGTTCACATTCCTCAAGATCTCCTGATGGAAACTCAGCTTCCTCATGACCACCATGACCACGCCCTTTGTCTTTTGTCTCTGCATTGTTTGTGCTAATATTGGGATAGTGAAGAGCAGTGATCTCTCACACATCTGTTTTCAAATACTCATTACGCCCTCAATCAAGCGAGCAGGGTAAGCGGTGGTCTCATTATTGTGTGTTCATGACTGGAGCTTCCTTTGAACTCCCTGGGACACTCCACCCACCCGCGCACACTCGCTTAATCCAGGTCGCATTCATACCTCGGGAAGTGTGTGGTCCGATAGCCGCGTATTTGGTTTCACACACAGTTTTTCCATGAAAAGACAAAGGTTTGATGACACTGAGCTTGGAATTCAGCCTGCAGGGTTCACAGTGTCAAAGAGTGCAGTGAAGGCCGCTTAGTTTTCCCCATGTATTGATGTATATAATGATAGATTGATGGATTTTGAGTACACACTCTCATGTAGACCGCATAAATGAGACAGTTAACCTCTCATCAGGATCCCAGAGTTGATGTTTGTGGAGCAAGGTGGAAAGGAGGCAGCGAGGCCTAAAAATATCCTCAGCTGAACTGGTTCAACACTGTAGCTTGGAAGGTAAGAGAAGGAGAACTCTGTGTGAGTTGATAGTGTGGTCAGAAAGAACGAGAGCGCGAGAGAAGTGTAATTAAAGACTAAATTTAACTTGGGAATTCCACTTTGGGGAACCCTAGATGAGAGTTTGCCTGTTTGACTACTTTAGAGCCCATTAGCAACATGCTAACAGCCCTCAACTCACTACCAGAAAAAAAAAAAAAAGGGCTTTTCTCTCTCTAATTGTGTTCCCTTCAGCCCACACCCTTTTGGCACACGATTGAAGTGTTCCTGTGAAAAAACATCGCTGTTGCTAAGTTTGGGGTTTCCCTCGCTAGCATGGTTTTTATCTAATTTGGGTAGCGCAGTCAATAGTAGTCCTCATATTCCAGTGTAAACAAGTCTGGAAAACTACTAGAGCAGTGGCGGTTGACACCGTGTTTGCTTTAGACCACACGGCTACTCCAGCATCCATCAGGTGAGCGCTTTCAGTGTCACCTGGTTTAAATGTGTCTTACTTAAACACAGCTAACTAGATAACTGACAAAAATTACTATTAGCATGTAGCAAATCCATGTTTTATGACTATACATTTGAGAATGAAAATGGTTAATAAGTAGGATTGTATTATTACATTGATTTAATAGAGGGCCAAAATCTCTGCCTAGTGAACTTCCGTCATAAATTGTAGTGTTTAGGTTTAAGGATGTGAAATCTTGTGAACCAAAAGGAGTTTTTAAGTACATGTAGATAAAATCCTTTTGGTTGTAAAAAGACAAACAGTAACCGTTCCAGTAGATTGAGCGCTTATCACTTTCTTTTGTTTGCTGCAATCAGTGACTTCAGAAATGGTG
>NC_133385.1:29057606-29138557 GCF_049309525.1 Garra rufa | reverse complement strand
CCGCCGCGTCAGGAACAGAGAGAGCGGTCACCGGCGCGTCCGGAACAGAGAGAGCGGTCACCGCCGCGTCAGGAACAGAGAGAGCGGTCACCGCCGCGTCAGGAACAGAGACAGCGGATGGCGCCGCGTCAGGAACAGAGAGAGCGGTCACCGCCGCGTCAGGAACAGAGAGAGCGGTCACCGCCGCGTCCGGAACAGAGAGAGCGGTCACCGGCGCGTCAGGAACAGAGACAGCGGATGGCGCCGCGTCAGGAACAGAGAGAGCGGTCACCGCCGCGTCAGGAACAGAGAGAGCGGTCACTGCCGCGTCAGGAACAGAGAGAGCGGTCACCGCCGCGTCCGGAACAGAGAGAGCGGTCACCGCCGCGTCAGGAACAGGGACAGTGGACGCCGCCTCCGCCGCCCAACGAGCGAAAATGGCTGTCATCCACTCGGGCTCAGTCACCGCCACGCCAGGAAAAGAGACAGCGGATGGCACCGCGTCAGGAACAGAGATAGCGGCCGCTGCTGCCTCCGCCGTCCAACGAGAGCAAGTGGCCACCATCCACTCGGGCAAAGTCACCGTCTCCTTAAAAGAAAAACTCACCGCTGGACCCATAGTAGCTGGCTGCATTCTGTCACGAGAGATAACAGGAGGTCTGGGTCCAAATGCAGGGGAAGGATCTTTAATGAACAAAACACAAATAAACATAAACCAAAAGGCCAACACGGCACAACACGACAAAAACTGAATACTAAATAAACTAAAACAGGAAACACGGTCAAGGGCCAAGATCAAGAACACACAAAATAACATGCAAGACAAAAGACAATGCAGCCAGAAAGAGTAGTGGAAATGAGAGTTCTTATGGACAAGATAATTGTGAGCAGCAGTGAGTGTAATCAGTGCTAATGACAAGACATGAGTGTACAATTTGGGGAAGTGCAGTGGAGGGAAGGGAAAACAGCGACCTCAGGTGGCTGAGGGAAGCCCCACAGCCCAGATCATGACACTACCTTCAGGAGGTTCAAGGGGCGGCCCTTGTAGCTTTTACCGATCATCTTTGCTGACCAGATCAGGGTTCTCTGCCACAAGCATGTCCATGAAACCGTTGATCTGAGAAAAACATGGTGAAGATCAAATGATTGAGCATGTTTTTTAGATTCTGTAGGTTTATCCACTTTTTTCTTCCCATTTGTAAATTTCATGGGTCTGGCTTCTGGTCTCTTCTACGTCCAGCTGTTGTTAGCTGTACAAAACAGCTTGTTTTGCTGCTTAATATTGCAAATTGGTGTGATTTACCATGTTATTAGGGATTCAGATGTATAGCGCTGAAACCTTATTGTAGTTGTTAGAATGGTCACGGATCAGCGATCTCCGTGTAAAACAGATTGTGCAGACCAAACCGTAAGTCGTGGAGACTTGAAACTTGGAGGGATGGTAGTAGTACTCACACAACGTCACCAAGGCTCGTCCCAATCGGCCTGATGGGGGCACTACAGTGATCAAATATTTGGGCCACAGCTGGTGCTATAACAGTTATAAACGTTAAGAAACATAATATGTGACCCCGGACCACAAAACCAGTCTCAAAATAATGTATATTTATACATCATATTAAAGCTGAATGAGTCAGCTATCCATTGATATATGGTTTGTTAGGACAATATTTGGCTGAGATACAACTATGAAAATCTGGAATCTGAGGGTACAAAATGAACCGGAAGTCTCGCCCATAGGCTTAGTGTGTTGTAAAAGTTGGATACACGACAGACTGAACTGAAGTCAGATTTGATACAAACAATATTAAAGCACAATAAAACAGAGTTTGTTTGAAAATGCAATTCATTTGAACCTTAGACAAACCTGCTGCTTTGGTTCTCACAAGCTTATAAAACACTGATGATGGAATTTAAGGGATGAGAACATTGTACCTGTTCTCTAGCCTGTTCCTTAATATAGCAACTCAGGGTTTTTTCAGAAGAAAGGAAGTTGCTGTACATCTGTTAAGCATTATCTAATATTTGTTAATAATTTTCTAATGAGTTATTATAAAGTGTTAGGGTGTCACAGGGAGTCAGACTGAGACGTGCGGATCCATTTGCAGCATTTACTGAGAATCGCAACATGCAGGAATAATCACCAGAAAACAGGAACAACGTAGGTAATCCGGGAAACAGTTCAATACTCAAGCAATGGTCGCAATGGCAGGCAGCAGGAATCAATAACGGGGTACACAGTCCAGAGTCATACACAGGGAATCCAACACAGAGATAAACGCTTAGAATTACGACCATTGCTTGAGTATTGAACTGTTTCCCGGATTACCTACGTTGTTCCTGTTTTCTGGTGATTATTCCTGCATGTTGCGATTCTCAGTAAATGCTGCAAATGGATCCGCACGTCTCAGTCTGACTCCTTGTGACAGAAGACTTCGCCGCTACAAGGATCCAGCGGCTTTATTCGTCAGCAGAACACCGACCAAAAATGGATCTAGCAGGAAGTTTGATCGACCCAGTACAGATCTGGCCATTAAAAATGCGTATATTTTCACGCGGCAGCCTGCAATTCGGCACGCGTGGGCACGCGTCCTACAGACAGGAGGCTTTTTTTGATTTTTTAACAACGTTGTTGCACTTCATATAATATCCACCAGGTGGCGCAAGGAACAACATTCTGTAGCCAAACACCATGGCCAGCTCTAGGGAGCGTTGGTCACAAATACCACCAGTACAATAGTTCAATGATTCCTCTTTCCTGAAATTATGGTTCAAACCAATAGCAGAAAGATAGCCTATTCATAAGCAGGTGCAGTTGTATTGTTATTTTGTTTCCTTTCTTTGTTTTCCTGACGAACATTTATTAGACTGCATCGGAAATAGAAATGTTAATTTCAGTTATTTTATTTTTCCAACCGACAACTGACGTAAACCGCTACATTCGTTTTCAGGGATTAATTATATACAAGCAAGAAGCAGCATAAACATCAGAACCTCACGCGCAGAGCTTATGCACAGAGAAAAACCCAATAAACCTATAGCCTATATAATAATAAATAAAATAGGCCCATATAAGAAATATATGTTTTTCTTTTCTGAATGAATAATAATTTAACAAATTAATAAGTAGCAAGCCTGTGTGCAGAATTTCAGGCAATTTCTGTGATGCGCCCTTAAACCAGCATCTTGTTTCCATTATTTTTTGTTTTTTACAAATAGCCTACACATCTGTTTTTTTTTTGTTTTTTTTATTGTGATTGTACACAAATAACAGAAATATGTAAAATAGAATAGTTTTGAGCAATGCCGTACTCTTGAAGGAGTATTGTAAGATGTATCCACTTTATTAAGGGGAAAAAATCAAGTGATCCTGACGGCGCCGCAGGCAGTTAAATAACTCGACAACTTTCACCTTCACAATAAAATACATTATATATTTCAGCGTTTTAAAGCAACATCAAATTAAGATATGCATGTTTAAGAGGTAGTTCGTCTTTTTCTTTTTCTAAGATACACAATTTTAGATACACTGACAATTAATTTGAGTAGAGACAAATAGAAATGGGAAGGATAAATATAAACTACAGTATTTTTGCGATTTTGGTGCTTAGAAATGTATTCTAAGCGGGCAGCGGGCGAATAATATAGTTAATATAGCGCGGAGCGGGTGGATCATGCGGAATAAAACCTCGTGGAAGCGGGACTGGAAAAGCACTTTGTTATATCCTATAGAGTATAGACTATTTAGATACTTCATCATCAAGCAAAAATTTATTCATAAGCAGGAGCAGTTTTATTATTATTTTCTTTTCTTTTTTTCTTGATGAACTTTTATTAGACTGCATTGAAAATAGAAATGTTAATTTCTGTTTTTTTTTTTTTTTTTCAAACGACAACCGACGCGTTTAGTTATTAGCCTAACGACCAGATTGTGTTAATTTACATTTAAATTTAAATTGAAACGTGGCTGTGTCACATTAATAACAGCTAAATTCGTTGAGGGGTTAATTGTACACAAGCAAAAAGCAGCAGAAACATCAGAACGTCACGCGCAGAGCTTATGCACAGAGAAAACCCCAAAAAAGCTGTATGTAAAATAAATAAAAATGCCCATATGCGAAATAATATATATTATAAATATATAATAAAATTAATAAGTAGCAAGCCTATATGCAGAATTGTAGGCAATTTCTGTGATGCGCCCTTAAACTAGCATCTCGTTTCCATTTTTTTTTTTAACAAATAGCATACACATCTGTTTTTTCATTGTGATTGTACACAAATAACAGAAATATGTAAAATAGCATAGTTTTGAGCAATCCCGTACTCTTGAAGGAGTATTGTAAGCTGTATCCAGTGTTGGGCAGTAGCGTCGCTACAAGTAGTGACGCTACTAGCTTAACTACATTTCTCAGTAGCGTGGTGGTAGCGTCGCTGTTTTCTGAATCAAATAGCTTTTCAGTAGCTAAGCTATTATTTTGATCAAGTAACGCGGTAGCGTCAACAAAAGCTACAAGCTATATATTCGGAAATATAACTGCTACGGATCACTGATCCTGGGTCAGTAAGTGGCGCCACCTCCACTAAACCTCGTGACGCCATTGGCTCATTAAACTGTCAGTCAAACCGTATTCCTCCCGAGTCCCGCCTCTCTCGTCAATGAAGTGCGTGCGGCGCGCAGTTTGAAGCATCTCAGCGTGTTTGCAGACTTGAGGTAAATAAAGAAGTGTTGATTGAAAGTACATGTTTTCTGTATTTATAACACAGCACTGTATTCATAAAGGCTGATGTTTTTTTTTTGCATTCGAGGAGATGAGAAAAGTGTGTCTTAGTCTAACACTTGTTGTCGAGACTTTTGTTGTCGATATTTTAGCTAAATTCATGGCGAAAGGCAAAATGTTTCGGTTCGTTAGTAAAAACAAACAAACATAAAACGACCAGGTTCCATTCGTCTAAACGAATTATAATAATAAAAATAATCTTTGCTAATATTCTTAATACTTCAAACTGCTTTGGACTTTGCAGTAGTGAATTATGCCTTTACTATGACCAACATGACAGAATATGATATTCAGCTGTTTGATCGCGCTGGTGTCTTACGCGCACACATTTGAAAAATAAAACAGTCACCCAAAAGTTACATTAGTCAATTTAAATAGTGTGTATTACGTGCAGTTCAGCATGACCACCGGTCCCGTGGCACATTTTTGCTCATCATGATATTTTCCATCGACGTGCATGAAGTACAAAGCTTACCCAATGCATAATAATTTTGCTTCAAATACATTGCAGATATGGAAACATTTGTATTTGTGGCAAGAGAGGTAGTCTACATAAGCCCAACTACTTTCAGTTTCACATTTAATTTGTTTTGGATTGTTTTGGCAAATTTATTTATTTATTTATTTCATCATTGTTCTGTTCTGAATAAGATTAAAGTTAAAGGATTTGTTGTGGAGTGAGGGAAATAATGTCATAACATTATGCTGTAGGCCTGTTTATTTCAGAATATAATAAAATGTGACTTATAGGCCTAGCCGCTGTGACCTGTCGGTTTAATTTTTCCTCTCAAAGACTTACAATTTACGTTAATGTGTTTTACCTTCTGCAAACGAAAATAGCCGCTTAACTCGGTTATATATTCTTACTGTCAGTTAACAAATTTACAATAGAATTTAGCTTTGCTTCCCAGATAGTAACAGGGTCTGGGCCAAATCTGACTTACATTCCACACTTGTCTTTTATTCACAGTCTTGACTGCAAAAGTTGTGATTTGTTTTTATTTTTGTATTTATGTACTATAGATTCTGACAATTAAAAAAAACAGGCTCCTGTATTCATGAAATCAATCACTATCTTTGTTCAAACACGGCAGTAAATTAAAGTGCTGTTTTTGTGCGGTCTGTCATATTTTAGTAGCTATATACAACAAATCTACAGCGCTTCCATTAGGCTGTTTTTTACGAAGCTGTCAACACTGTAAACTCTGACGACATGCAGTCAGTTGACGAACACCCATTCATATATAGACTATGTTATTCAATAATATGTATACAATTATTTTATTTACAAATTGTGTGTTTTCCCCGTTTTATTCGTTTAATATTGTGAAACTGGTGCCATTGCTTTTTTGTTTTTATTTTTTTCAAGAAAGAATTCAACCCCCCAAAATATGAGATAAATCCAGGCCTGTACATGATACAGATTTTTTTTGCCAAATTGGTTTGGAAGAGTGGTTAAATAAACCATTAAACTGAACGTGTATGCCTGTATGACTGACAATTTAATTGATCACTGAGAGAACATTGACTTGGTATGATGTTGGTTCAATAGAAAAATGAAATTTTAAAAAATAGCTTAGATGTAGTGAACTACTTTTGCCATGATGCTGTAGCTTAGCTTGCTACATTACCCAAGGCTGTAGCTTTAGTGTAGTTAAGCTTCATTTAATGAAGAGTAACTGTTAGCTTAGCTCACTACATTTTCCAAGTAGCTTGCCCATCACTGGCTGTATCCACTTAATTAAAGGGGGAAAAAGTGATCCTGACGGCGCCGCGGGCAGTTAAATAACTCGACAACTTTCACCTTCAGAATAAAATACATTTTTTCAGCGTTTAAAGCAACATCAAATTAAGATATGCATGTTTAAGAGGTAGTTCGTCTTTTTCTTTTTCTAAGATACACAATTTTAGATACACTGACAATTAATTTGAGTAGAGAGAAATAGAAATGGAGAGGATAAATATAAACTACAGTTTTTATAGAGTTAAAAATTAATTAATTAATTTATTTATTATTATTATTATTATTTTGATTTGTTTTTGCGATTTTGGTGCTTAGAAATTTATTCTAAGCAGGCAGCGGGCAAATAATATAGTTAATATAGCGCGAGCGGGTGGATGCGGAATAAAACCTCGTCGAATCGGGACTGGAAAAGCACTTTGTTAAATCCTATATAGAGTATAGACTATACTTCATCATCAAGCATGGGCGTCGGAAGCAAAATAAATATAAAAATGTAAAAACAGAAAAAAATACTTAAGTATATGCCATTTTCTGTAGTCTGGTGCCTTTTATTTAATGTTTTTACACAATGCAAATAGGCCATATTTACAAATATTACAAAAGACGGCTATTATGCAACATTTTCAGTGGCGCAAGTGATAATACGAGTAACATATCGTTTTTGACGCGGGAGACCCGAGTTCGCGTCCGCCTTTTGGTGAAATCATTTTCGAAATCGTCTCCCTTTTCACTTATATCATATCGGAAAGGCATTTGTTTATTTGTAAATTAATGAAATAATTGAAAAGTTGAAATAAAGTATCAACTAGGGTTAGGTCACCTAACTTAAGTGTATCTGAGCACTATACTGTACTTTTAGGAGTGTTAATAATTAATTTTATTATTATTATTATTATTATTATTATTATTATTATTATTGTCTTTAGATTTGTTCTTACATTTTTGATGCTGTACATTAAGATGGCGCACTGCCCATGCAGTTTTTTTTTTTTTTTTCTTAAAAACTAATTGAAGTGAAAGGGAAGAAACCCATGTAGATTTGGCCTAATGTCCATGTAAATACTATTATATCCTAATATAGAAAATAATTTAGACAAATAAACAGAAGGCTCACTTTTCAAAACAATAAAGCTTATATGACTGACAACGAATACAGTTGCAAAAGTGCTCCAGTGAGTTATGCAATTTTTCCCCACCTGTTTTCTTTTTCTTTTTTTTAAAGTGGAAAAGTAGTTCTTCTATTTCGAAGAAGTTCGTTAAGCCTGGAACTAGGCTTAAGTCTGTTCTGGGAAACCAAAGGGAAGTGTTTTTTTTTTTCTTTTTTTTTCAGTTTTCTGAAAAGTAGCCGTTAATGAGGCATCAGCGTTAAGCGGCATGTAGTATAAAGAGCGAAATGTTTATGAATGGCAGAGTGGGGGTGGGATGGGGTGTTGAATGCTGTCTGTTGCCTTGTTGTAATCAACATTTGGAGACTATTTTGTGGGTGCTGGGGGCGGATTCTGACTGCATTCAGTTGCATTTCGAATTCAGCATTCAAATGCATGCCAGGGAGAAGGGGAAAGCTTTCCTCACTCGCTCCACTTTTTTCAAAACATTAGTGTCCACGGCCCTGACACCAGTGATGCGCGGGTCGGTGGATAAACAACCCGAACCCGACCGACGTTTTCAACTAACCCGCCCGCAACTCGGACCGCCGAATAAAAAATAAAATATTGTACCCGACCCGCCTCCTGACCCGTATGTTTAATATTAGAGTGATTATGCTGTGGAGATGCGGTCTGAAATATCCTGACATCTGAAATCCATTGGTGTACAAGCTACTTTAAAAATAAAATAATGTGTCCTGTTGTAAAGTCGTTGCCGTATTGTTGTGTACGAAGTTCAGATGTTATTATTTTAAGAAATGTATGTTTATATGTTTTAGGATTCTCCTTACTTTTGTTTTAGACATCCATCAATTACGGTGAATAAAAAAATGCCGCGCTGGTGGAAACAAGACTTTCGCTTCTACTTTTGTGACCGGTGTTCGGACGTTTTTCTAAAAAAAAAAAAAAAAAAAAAAAAAAAAAAAAAAACTGTCATTTATGGTCATAAAAACAGAAGCTGAACATAATTCAAAACTGTAAAGTATTTGCTGAATAAAGAAAACATGAAGGATGCCGCTTAATATTTGGCTTTTACGTGAACTTTAAAGCTTATCCCTCATTCCATTTGTTTTCTTTGTTTTGTAATTTTATATTATTTTCGTGAAATGTATTTTTGCTCAACATGCATTTCTCGTGGCCACGAGTTTAATGAATAAACAAACCTGCGTGACATTAGTAACCCAGAATTATTTGAGATATTTTATTTTGAGTTAAGAAATTATTATATTAATTGTTATAGAAATTAATACAATATTAAATAATTATATAGGCGATGCTGTATATGCTAATGCTGTCTGTGCGCAATGTAGACAGCTTTCACAAGTGTTTACATGTATTACATGTAGGCCTACTTCAAATTAAATAGCCCTGCAAGAAACATTTCATGCATCCCACAATCTTGTCCATTGACTTTTTTTCCGTAATATTTGTATTATTCGTTTATGTTCGTTATTTTTTCCTTCATTTTGATCTCTTTACATAACATTCTGAACGTAAATGATACTGTAAAGGTTCTATGACTGCGGTTTTTACTGGAATGCAGTTTAAAGCTTAAATTGAACATATATTGTATTTTATTTAGTCTAATTAATAGACAAATAATTGAAGAGTGAATCATTCACGTAGTTTCATTTGGAAATAATTTATCGTCACACAGTAAAATAGGCCTACATTCCTTCCATTAACTAATAGTCTTTTTTTCGTATTTGTCTTAATATTATTATCATTATCATTAGTATTACTATTACTAATATTATTTTTATTAGCCTGTTATTTCTGTATATATTTTTATTTCCGTGCGTTTCCACCCCTTAATTTGGCTCTCTTTAACGTTCATGTAAATGATTCTGTAAATGCTTGACATATGATATGACTGATTTTTACTGCATTTATCATTTAGATTCGGAATGTTAAGAGATCGAAATTAAGGGGGACATAATGAATATAAACGAATAATAAATTTATTACAGAAAAAAGAGGATCAATTAATGGATAAGACTTTAGGATGCATAAAATGTTTCTTGCAGGGCTATTTAATTTGAAGTACTTATATGTAATATTTATTCTTGATAAACTTTTGAATGCTGTCTACATCGCGCACAGACATTCGCATATACAGCATTGCCTATTGTTAATATATAACTTAATATTGCATTAATTTCTATAACAATTAATATAATCATTTCTTAACTCAAAATAAAAAATATTAACAAACCTATCTCTGATAATCCTGGGTTATGGTTACGCAGGTTTGTTTATGCATTAAACATAAGGATGTCGTTACCTCGACAAAATAATCTTGTGGCCACGACATAATATGACATTCCCAGGAATTAATATCTCGTGGCAATGACAAAAAGTAATATGACGTTCCTACGAATTCATTTGTGTGGCCACGACAAACATAAGTGAACCGAAGGTGTCCCCTCCAGGTTACCGTACCCTTTAGTTTGCAGCAATGTTTTCAGCCTGCTCCAGTCCAGTGCGTTACATGACTGCCCCCTACTGATCATGTCTTTCCTATGTCATTGTATTTTCCGTGTTCCCTTGGAATACACCGGCCTCACGCCAGACCACTTTACTTCCCGCGCGCATTTTAAATGGCCAGATCTGTAAGTGTGCTCTGCAGTTTATTTCAAGACGGCTGACCCATCGAATATTTTGTGAGGGAGTTTGTCAGATATAGCCATCTGGCACCGTGTGATGATACTATGCTGAAGGAGTGTTTCTGGAGTGGACTCGACCCAGAAGTCAGTTTCAACTTACCTGAAGAGGACCCCAGTTGGACTCTTTCACAATTCATCACCTTCGTCATGTCACATTGTAAATCTCGGTTTACTGTGGGTATGGCAGCCCCTCCATAGCCTGTTCACAAGATGGTCGTCCTTCCCGTGTCTCCTCACAAGATGTCTGCTAGCCCAGCGCCCCTTCACAAGAAACTGAGTCTGCACCTAAGATGGCTACCGTCAAATCAGAGTCTCCGCCGCCAGAGCGCCCTCCAGTGACTGCGCCAGCAGAGCGCCCTCCAGTGACCGCTCGCTCAGAGCCTGCTCTTCCAGAGTCTCCGCTGGAGACGCCCAGCCCTCCTGAATCTCCGCTGGGGTCGTCCAGTTCTCCAGAGCCCGCTCCTCAAGAGCGTTGTCCAGAGCCCGCTCCTCAAGAGCGTTGTCCAGAGCCCGCTTCACAAGAGCGTCGTCCAGAGCCCGCTCCTCAAGACAGCCTTCCAGAGCCTCCGCTGGTTCAGCCCAGCCTTCCAGAGCCTCCGCTGGTTCAGCCCAGCCTTCCAGAGCCACCGCTGGTTCAGCCCAGCCTTCCAGAGCCTCCGCTGGTTCAGCCCAGCCTTCCAGAGACTCCGCTGGTTCCGCCCAGCCTTCCAGAGACTTCGCTGGTTCCGCCCAGCCTTCCAGAGACTCCGCTGGTTCCGCCCAGCCTTCCAGAGACTCCGCTGGTTCAGCCCTGCCTTCCAGAGACTCCGCTGGTTCCGCCCAGCCTTCCAGAGACTCCGCTGGTTCAGCCCAGCCTTCCAGAGACTCCGTTGGTTCCATCCAGTCGTCCTGAGATTCCTGTCTGCCCGGTTCTGGTCACGGAGCTCATGCATGGACTGTTCCCACCCACCCTCCCTGCTGCTCCAGTCCCGCCACCTCTGTCACCTGACAGTCCCTCTGCTCACCCACATCCCACCTTCGGTGCAGAGGACTTGCCGTGGGACTGCCAGTCTCCATCGGTGTCCAGACTGAGGGATCCCTCACCATCACCTCCAGTCTCAGAGTCCTGGACTCCACCTCGGCCCTCCGACCCTGCGGCTTCACCCCGGCTCTGTGCTCCCTCGTCTCCGTTGTCGGCCGTCGGCCCACCAGCTCCTCCGGGCTCCATCGTCTCTCCGGCTCCGCCCTGCTCAGTCGTCGCCCCACCTTCGCCTCTGGACTCTACTCCTCCGGCTGCGCCTCGTCACTCCGTCCTGCCGGCTCTGTGGACCTCCTCCCTCCCGTGGGCACAGCCTCGATCCTCTGTCACTCCGGCTCCGCTGCGTACCTCCGGACCTCCATCTCCGCCGGGGTCGCCAGAGCCTTGGGCTCCGCCTTGGCCCTCCGGATCCTCGGTGTCACCTAGGACCATCGACTCTCCGGTTCCGCCTCGGGCTCCACCGGCTCCACCTCCGTCGGTCGGCCCCATGCAGGAGCCAACCCTTCCCCCACCATGGCTTCTCCCTCCGTCGGCTCCGCCTCAGTTCGTGGTTCCAGTACCCCTACATGGACCTGGCCCTCCATCCCTCCCCCTGTTCCGCATCCGCTCCACCACCCTCCAGGTTGTATTAGGTGGTTAGAGCGTCTGGAAGCCGCTCCTTGGGGAGGGGCTCTGTCACGTATCTGGTCTATCTCATCATGAACTCTTGCACACACATTCTGGACTGCAATCCCCATAAGCCACTGCACCAATCACTGCACACAGCTGCTCCTGGTTTCCCACTGATCTGATTGCTGCATACACCTGTTTATCATTTACCCACATGCATTTAAGCCACTCACACACACAGCCACCTTGCGAAGTCTTATCATTCCCTATGGTTGTTATTCTAAGCGTTTTCCATGTTTCCATGCTCCCTGGCCTTGTTGTTTCCTTAGTTTATTCCTGGTTTGTTTTGTTTGTCTTATTTGTTTTCTTTGTCACTTTGGACTGCCCTTCTGGATTTCGACCCCCCGCCTGTGTTACGGATTACTCTCTGGATTGTCTTTGAGGTTACTGTTTGCCGATATTTTGACCCTGTCTGTTTGACCACGTCTGTTAAATAAATGCTGCGAATGGATCTGAACGTCTCTGACTCCTCCTTGTGACATAGGGTTAGGGTTAATTTACACATTACATCCCATAATTACATGATAAATGGGGAAATCACCCAAAAGGTGTCAGACATGTAAATGCAGAATGGTTTAATCATGGTGTTGTTCAGTAAGTTATTTTTACTGTTGGGGAAAAAAAAGTGTATCATCATCATTATTATGCAATATAAATAATAATGTATAATGTAAAAGTATTGACTGAATTGATGAGTTGATAATTATTTTAATACTATTTGTATATACTTAATTTTAGAATTCTTTGTTTATATTTAAACACTTTTTTTCTTAACAATTCTGACTTTTTCCCTCAGTTATAACTTTTTTTCTAAGTCTTAGTTTAGATTTTTAAATTCTGACCTTTTTCTTAGCAATTTTCTACTTTTTTCTCACAATTTTTAGTTTACTTTTCAAAATTCTCACTTTTTTTCTTAAAATTCTCACTTTTCTACTCAGCAATTCTCACTTTTGTTCTAAGAATTCTTAGTTTACCTTTCAAAATTCTGACTTTTCTCTTCATAATTTTGACTTTTTTCTCAGAATTCTTAGATCATTTGGAAATTCTGACCTTTTATTTCACAATTCTGACTTTTTTCTTAGCAATTTTGACATTCTTTTCAGAATTCCTCACTTAGATTTGACAATTCTGACTTTTTTTCACAATCCTGAATTTTTTTAAATTTTGATGTCTTTCTCAGAATTCTTTAGTTTACATTTTAAAATTCAGACTTTTTCCTTCAGAATTTGGACTTTTATTCTCAGAAATCTTAGTTTACATTTCAAAATTCTGAATGTTTTTTAAATTCCACCACAGGAACAAAACCAAGCGCACATTTCAAGGCAGTGCTTCAGTTTTTAACGTTTTTTATTTTATGTCATGTCAGCATTCCTCTTTTTTGTTTAACTTGATGTAATAACTTAAACCAAAACTGATATAAAATAATGAAAATAAATAATTGAAAGACAAAATCATTTCAACTAAAATTAAAATGAAAACAGAAAATAATAACATAAAATTGAATTCAAAATATTTAAAAAAATATTATGTAGTCTAATGTAACTCATATGGTACAGATGTATCAGTTAGTATATTATATATATTTGTAATGTATATTAAAGCAACATCCATAAAATGCTAAATGTTTTTGTTGTTTTTTATTAACACTTTTTTTGTGCATTTTGGCTCATTACAGAAACATTGTCATATGTTTAATATGGGTTATTTTTGGTGTGCTCCATGATGGCCATCAGGGCCAGCCAGGTCTCCTCAGCAGTGGGAACAATCTGATTGGCAGGCAGAAGGAAACCATAGTAGCCGGTGTCTCTTAGCTCAAAGGTGTAGGAGTACTTGATGCCCTGGTTATAAGTCCAGTCGATTGTTCCTCCACTGGCTTGATCTGTGAACAGAAAGATTGTTAGCAGGGTGCAAAACTGATATGAACTAAAATCAGTCTTATCAAACTTACAGATGGTAGTAATGATGCTTCCATATCTGTAGCTGGTATTATACAATGACTGCAGGGCAGAGACAGCCTTCGTGGCGACCTCATGCTAAAAAGGAAAATACAAAATTAATTTTAGATGTCGCTACGTATCTGAAATAGAATGTTTCCACATGCATACCAGTTCAGCCTTGTCTGCTGCAGGAGTGCTTGTGTATCCGTATGGATAGAGGAGCATCTGGGAATAGTTGTGGATGGACACAAAGGCCTTGATGTTGCCGTGAGATTTCACAAAGTCCACAATGGCCTTGACCTCAGCCTCAGAATGAGCACTGGGTCCATGGTATGTCTCACTGCAGGGGCTGCTACTGGAACCAGGACCTCAAGTTGGAAAAAAAAGAGAAATACAAGAACTTTTAAAATACTATTTGAATCTTCTGACCTTTTCCTCATAATTCTTTTTTTTTTTTTTTTGAAAATTAAATTTTTTTTCTCAGAATTCTTCATTTACATTTCAAAATTCTGACTTTTTCCTAAGAATTCTGACTCTTTTTTTTTTTTGGCGATTTTGACTTTTTTCTCAGAATTCTGACTTTTTTCTTGCTAATTTTGACCTTTTTTTCTCTGAATTCTTAGTTCACCTTTTAAAATTTTGACTTTGTTCTCAGAATTCTGACCTTTTTTTTTGAGTTGCCAATTTTGAGTTTTTTTGTCAGAATTATTATTTTACATCTCAAACTTCTGGCTTCTTTTCTCAGAATTCTGACTTTTTGTTTGCCAATATTTACTTTTTTCTCAGAATTTTTAGTTTACATCTCAAAATTCTGACTTTTTTCTCAGAATTCTGACTTTTTTTCTTGCTAATTTTGACCTTTTTTTTCTCTGAATTCTTGGTTCACCTTTTAAAATTTTGACTTTGTTCTCAGAATTCTGACCTTTTTTTGAGTTGCCAATTTTGAGTTTTTTTGTCAGAATTATTAGTTTACATCTCAAACTTCTGACTTCTTTTCTCAGAATTCTGACTTTTTGTTTGCCAATATTTACTTTTTTCTCAGAATTTTTAGTTTACATCTCAAAATTCTGACTTTTTTCTTGCCAATTTTGACTTTTTTGTCAGAATTATTAGTTTACATCTCAAAATTCTTACTTTTTTCTTGCCAATTCTGACTTTTTCCTCAGAATTCATCTTTTTTTAAAATTCTGACTTTTTCCCTTCTTTTTTCCTGTTTCTTAGAATTTTTAGTTTAATTTTTCATTTTAAAATTCAGATTTTTTTCTCAGAATTCTGACTTTTTTCTTGCCAATTTGGACCTTTTTTCTCAGAATTCTGTTTTTTGTGTGCAAAATTCTGACTTTTTTCAGAATTCTGACTTTTTTCTTGCCAATTTTAAATCTTTTTTTCTGTTTCTTATAATTTTTAGTTTACATCTCAAAATAACGTTTAACGTAATAGGCGTGCAAAAAAGATTGAATGGGTGCATATTCTTGTTCTTTTACTATTCATCTTTCTTTATCTTTATTCCCTTAAATCCATTTAAATTCTTTCTTTATATAATTTCTTTAAATAAAAAATTGCATTGCCATTTATTTAAAATAAATAAATATGTCCAAAACCTGTTTATAGCCTTTCCTCACAGTATAACGGCAATGCTAAAAGCCAACAGAACCCCGATATGCCTAACAATGCTACATCTCACCTCCAAAGCCAGCATCCCAGTTCCTGTTGGGATCAACTCCAACACAGCTGGAGCCAGGGTTTGGCTTTCTGGTTTTACGCCACATACGGTCCTTAAACGAACAGATTTACAATTTAAAAGCAGCCTGTCAGAATACATTCTCAAAGTACAGTTGTTCTGAACTGAATGTGCATGTGACTTTAGGCATCCAGGCATTAGACTTTAAAACTCACATTGGTATGGGTGTATGCATAACCATCAGGGTTGGTCACGATCTCCAAGAAGATATCATAGTTATTAAGGATGTCGGTCAGGATGGGGTCACGTCCGTAGTCGGTCACAATCTGCACACAGCAAAAGTCAATTCCTGTTCGAATAAAGAATGTCGAGTTGGTAGTGTTTGCAAGCCTAACCAAAATGAATAACTTTACCTTCTTGGCAAACCAGACTCCGCTGGCCGGGGTGACCCATTCTCTGGAGTGGATGCCAGTGTCGATCCAGATACCTGGGCGGCCCGCTCCAGTGCTGAACTGAGTAAGAGGAAATGAGGTCACAATGATAATGAGGTTCCATAATTATATTACACATATGACTTGTGATACATAGGTCTATACATAGATGAATATACAGTGGGATCCAAAAGGAAACTTAAGATTCAAAATCTACTTTAAAGCTAAATTATCTTTTTTTCTGTTACTTTCTCTTATCCATGCAAATTTAGCAAATTCAGAAAGCAGGTTTGAAAACAAAGTTCCTTTCGGTAGTGCTAGTGATGCAGAAATGACATATGTCAGCTGTAAATCTAAAAACTGTTTTAGGATTTTTAAAAAGTTAATGAAAAAGTGAGGCTAAAGTGTTAAAATCAGAGTGTTAAATTAACACTGAAGCGGAGTTAAAGTTAATGAGATAATTTGTGATTATTTAAGTGATGAAACTTAATGGAGAAAATCACATTTTTTAAGCAACCATTATAGTGGTCAGTGTTTGCATTAGTTGGTCTCTTGACCCTTACATATGTAACATTAGATTTTGTTTGGCTGCTTTATTTGGGGGAAACAACCAAACAAGCCAAGAACACAGGTCATCAGGGGGTGATGGTTATGTTTTAACCATTACTTGACCTGTGTCATTGAATTCAATTTAGTGTCTAACCTCAGAGCTTTTTTCCAACGAGGGAACTATAACTCAGAGATTAGTTCAGTCAAATAATTATCGTAAATATTTAACATCAGCCTTATGATTCTACAACAAAAGATTCTGTCTATCTTTCTTTAATATTGGAAGAATTTCTTACAAGCAAAAGCTCATTTGTTTAGGCACACACAGACATCAAGAACCAGCGTATGAATCTCAACAACGTTGACAAACAAAGTATTCAGATAAACAGATCAACTCTGAACATCACAAAACAAGCTACTAAAAAATCACATAAAAACAACAAAAACAAATGAAAATAGTAAGAATAAAATAAATTACGAAGACAATTCAGCCCATAATTTATTCATGCCACAATGCATGATGGGAGTAATGGATGAGTTTTGATTGGCTACAACATGCTTTTTGGATGGTCACCATTGTGGTGGTTCTCACACTGATTCTTCATGTCTGTGTGTCTTACCAATTTTTGGTCTTTGATCAAAATTTTCTCTGACTATAGATGTAATTCTCATTCACAGAGTTTATGTAACCAGTGATAAAACCCATAGTCTATTATACAAAGCACTACACAAAGATTTCTTGAAAACATGGTCAGGTTTGTCTGGCTGTTAACACTGTTACAGCAACCAAACAAGATCTAATGTTACAAACGTAAGTTCAAGAGACCAACTAATGCAAACACTGACCACTATAATGGTAGCTTAAAAATGTGATTTTCTACTTTGGTGATTCTGCTTGTTAACATCAGGTGTCTTCAGTAATGATCAATCATCACTTAATTAATCACTAATTATTAACTTTAACTGCTTCAGTGTTAATTTAACACTCTGATTTTAACACTTTACACTCCTGAGAGTGGACTCAAATAAACTCGCTGGAGAGTTAATTTCTCAAGCTCTGGCCTTTTTGCTGTGCATATTGTAGAGATACATTTCTTACAGGTCTCAGACTTGCAGCTGCAATAAAAGTATGCATATGTATCATTATTTATCTTGACCTACCTTCAGGACGTTCAAGTCGCGGTTCTCGTAGCTCTTACCAATCACAAGTTTGCTGACCATATCAGGGTTCTCCGCTACAATCATGTCTATGAAAGAGTAAATCTGAGGAAAATATGGTGAAGATCAAATGATTGTGTCTATTTTATGTGTAAAACATATTGACATCCAACAAGCCTTTGATAGTAAAAATGCAATACAGTCATAAATTAAAGTTGTCCATCACTCACAGAGTTCAGATCATGGTAGGTGGTGTAGATAAAGTCATCGGTACTTCTTGGAAAAGTACGATATTTCACCATCTCTCGTTGCTCATCATCCATCAAATCCTTACAGAGAAAAAAGAATGATTTTTACTTTTGTTTTTTACATTTTTAACTTACTGTGATTACCCTCAATAAATAAATATTTAGTAGGCCATTACCAGGGATCAAGCTCTATATATATAAAAAAAGATGTTACATATGCTTGTTTAGAATCACCTGTCGGATGTGCTCACCAGGTTTTGGCTAATTATTGACTTGAGAGCAGGGGCGCTGCTCGCAATTTTGGGCCCTATGACAAAATATGAGGCTGGGCCACCCCTACCACACCAAAGCAGATCTCTGGGGGCCCCTAAAGGGTGTGGGCCCTTAGAATTGTCCTAACTTTCCCCCCCTTAGCGGCGCCCCTGCCTGAGAATATTGTGCTGCAGTGTTTTTTTCCAGATTAGTTTGCAAAAGTATGTTTTTCACACATTCTTAATCATTTAACTATTGGTTTGATTGACAGCAGTGGTTCTAGAGGCAATTCTAAGTCGTTTGGAATGAGGAGGTATCGTATGATACGAATATCGTGCATATGTGTGAAAAACCATGCAATACACAATCGTTTACACCCTTGAAAAATCTAATTTCAAATTTCTCACAAACCTTTAGGGGCGTGAGTCGAACAGGCCCAATGAGTTTCTTTCCGATCGGCCTCTGTTAACCTTGCCTAATAGGTGCTCAAAGTTCATCGACCTGTGGTAGCCATGTTTTTTGAGATACGCAAATGTCCTTATAGACGCTTGTGGCACTTTGGACCAAGACTGATTGATTTCTTGTCAATAGGACAAATGGTTGCATAGTTACGGCCATTTTTGTGCTTTTTTTCCTCTTATAGCACCACAAAGTGGACAAGCTCTGTAACTTACATTAGCGTTTGAGTTTGGCGAAGATATTCATTCTGTTCAAAAGTTTTAGCCGCTTTCCCCTCCCCTTTCGAACGTGTTGGCGCCTTTTTGCAAGCGAAAAACCTAGGGCTAGTTTGCAAAAGTAGTTTTTAAAAAAAATGCTGTCCACTTGAGCCTGTGAAGGAGTTCGAGTCCAGTTTTCCGCTACATTTGAACCCCTAATAAAAACCTTGAACCTTGATTAATCACAGCAGTTGGAAAGTTTAATTAATAATCCCACCTGGACATCCTTAATCATGACATTATACTGGATCTGATTGTATCTCATGAATGCCCTGACAGCCTGGAGACTGTGAAACGGAACACGAACATCCACAGGCAAGGACTCATGAATAGGCTCCCTCCAGAAGTCCAACTGAACACAGAAGAAAACAAGTAAATCTGATGTTCGCATTTTCCAATAATTATATACCAAATGCATACAGTTGAGGTCAAAAGTTTACACTCCCCTTTCAGAATCTGTAAAAGGTTATTTTTCCAAAATAAGAGGGATCATACAAAATGCATGTTATTGTTTATTTAGTACTGACCTAAATAAAATATTTAACATAAAAGATGCTTACATATAGTTCACAAGAGAAAATAATAGTTGAAGTTATAAAAATGACCCCGTTCAAAAGTTTACATACACTTGATTCTTAATACTGTGTTGTTACCTGAATGATCCACAGCTGTGTTTTTTTGTGTAGTGATAGTTGTTCATGAGTCCCTTGTTTGTCCTGAACAGTTAAACCGCCTGCTGTTCTTCAGAAAAAATCCTTCAGGTCCCACAAATTCTTTGGTTTTCGAGCATTTGTGTGTATTTGCAATGACTGTATGATTTTGAGATCTGTCTTTTCACACTGAGGACAAATGAAGGATTCATATGCAACTATTACAGAAGGTTCAAATGATGCTCCAGAATAAAAAAAAAACAATGCATTAAGGGCAGGGGAGTGAAAACTTTTGATCAGAATGGAGATTTTTTTTTTACCATATTTTTTAATTTAGTACTACCCTTCAGAGGCTACAGAAGATACTTGCAGGTTTCCTAGAAGACAAAATAAGTTAAATTTACCCTGAGCTTCAAATTCAAAATGTTTTCACCCCCCGTCTCTTAATGCATGATTTTTCCTTTTGGAACATCAGTGAGTGTTTGAAGTTTAAACCTTCTGTAATAGTTGCATAGGAGTCCCTCAGTTGTGCTCAGTGTGAAAAGATGGATCTCAAAATCATACAGTCATTGTTGGAAAGGGTTCACATACACAAAAATTCTGGAAAACCAAAGAATTTGTGGGACCAGAAGGATTTTTCTGAAGAACAGCGGGAAGTTTGACTGTTCAGGACAAACAAGGGATTCATGAACAACTATCACTAAACAAAAAAACACAGCTGTGGATCATTCAGGCAACAACACAGTATTTAGAATCAATAAAATTAGGGGGCATAAAGAATGTTCTTGATGTAAGACTTACCCCAAGATGTTCCTGTTCAGACAATTCCTTTAGGAGAGAGATCTGTGCCTCATTTTTTGGGGTGATCCGAAGAACCTGGTCCCTGTAGAGACGTTAACACACATCCAGGAATACTTCTTAAGATATGTGGCTTTATTTGAATTTTCATTGCAAATTATACAGGTTTCACGTTATACAAACTAAATCTACCAGCATTAAAAATCACACTTGAAATTCTATTCTATCACTGTAGTTATAACCATGATGACCCTTCTCCTAAACACTGAGCGTTGAATAAACCACGCTTCCTCCCTCAGACTCCCTTAAAATGTCTTTTTTTGGTGCATAACCATGCTAGAATACTGCAAACAAGATTTGTGAGCTCACCCCTCATAGGTCCTTTTGCCAAACACGGCCACAAACAAAGCAGTCAGCACCAGTAGCCCCTTCATCTTGGCTTGAGTAGAATTTTTAGCTAAAGTTGTCCTTTATATACTGTCCTGATGGCTGTGACCTTGTATTTGAGGCAATACTGGGTTGGCAAGCCTGCTGCTGTGGTTCCCACAATATTGTACAATACTAATACTGGAGTTTGACAAATGAGAGCAATGCAGCTGTTTTTCCTGTATGTTACTTAGTATAGCAACATGTATTGACTAGTAAATGTTATCAGTAGTGCATTACCTGGTTTGGCCTAAGACAGAGAGATAATAAAAATAAAAAAAAACGCCCAAATCCACAAGGTCCAATTGAGAAGACCATGTTGGGAAAAGATTCTGGATTATTTTGTTAGTCGTTTTTATATAATATTAAAAAACATATAATAATAAACATGTAATTTTTTTATAATATAATATATGCAATATTACCATAAATATAGTTCTACAAATATGTATGTTATGTGTATTACAGCTTCGGTTATAGCCTGTGAAAACAAATTTCCTCTCTGAGGACAGTTAAAAAAATCTTAATCTGATCAAATATATACTAGGTATATATAATATATAATATAATATGAAGTATATATAATATAAAATATATATAATTCTCTGTAATAGCATTTATATAATTATTTATATTCATATGTCTCTAATAATAATAATAATTATTATTTTAAATATTTGTATATTTTATTATTATTTATGTTATTATGTATAGTATTTTATTATGATTTAATAAATAAACACATATATAATATAATTAAATATTATTTATGTTGCATATATTTACAGAAGTTTATAATAATATACTGTATATACTGTATATACTGTGTATATATATATGTTTATTAAAGTTTTTACTCTACATTTGTGCAGTTTTCAGTGGGTTAGTGATATTTTTTAAATGTATATAAATTAATAAATAAATATTTTTTTAAATGGGTTTTTATACAAAAACTGCTTTCTTATGTAAAATTCACTTTATAAAAGACCCACATTTCTAACTTTAATTCATGGGGATAACATGGATAATTTCACATGGTTTAGTGTAAGATTTTTGCCCATCTTTTGGAAAATCCAGTTTTAAAAGTAAAAAAAAAAAAAAAAAAACTACAAATAACTTTTACCAGTAGGTGGCTGCAGAGCTCCACTATTTGCTATTTGCTATTTGACCACCTGAAAGATATTTTTTCACAAGTTTTGTGAATTCATATCTACAGTACAGACCAAACGTTTGGACACACCTGAATGAGAAGGTGTGTCCAAACTTTTGGTCTGTACTGTATATATAGACTGTTATTATTATTATTATTATTAATATTTTTTATTTGTTTAATAATTAACATATTTAAATACATTTTTTATTTATATTATGTATATTAAATTAAAATGTGAAGTATATGTAATATATATAATTCACTATTATAATATTTAATTATACATTTATGTTGCTTATATAAACAGAAGTTTATAATAACATTATTATTATTTAGATTATATATGTGCAGACACAAAAAATATTGTTATTATTTATTTATATTATTATTATTTGTCATTATTTATTAAATAAATAAACAATCATATTAATTTTTTTTATTTATAATTATGCATATCACATTAGAATATTAAGTATTGAATGAAAAATGACTATAATTGACTAATATAATATTTAATTAGATATTATTAATGTTTATAGTCATATAAGTTTATAATAATACATTATTTTTATTATTAAGATTATACACACACACACAAAATTGTCATTATTATTTTGTTTATTTATATATATTTTTGTTTGTTATTATTTATTAAATGAATAATCATATTAAAATTAAAATTTTATTTGTAATTATGCATATTACATTAGAATATTAAGTATATGTAATATTAATTATATTAATTATTATAATATTTAATTAGATATTTATAAGTTAGTTATAATAATACAGTTTATAGTTCATAGTAATACATTATTATTATTATTTGGATTATATATATATGTATATATATAATGACTATTATTTTATTTATAATTATGTATATTACATTAGAATATGAAGTATATGTAATATATATATATATATATATATATATATATATATATATATATATATATATATAATTCACTATTATAATATTACTTATATAATAAGTCGAATAATTTTATTATTTTATAATATTATTAATTGTTTGGTTTATTTATTATTTATATACATACATACATATAAACATTCAAATATTTTATTTTAAATATATTAAATATTCTTATATTATTTTTTTATAATTATGTATATTACATTAGAATGAAGTATATATATATATATATATATATATATATATATATATATATATATATATATATATATAATAAACTATTATAATAAAATATGAACATGAATGTGCATGAATAATATCATTTACACTGTTGATGGACAGAACAGTGTCAATGATATTATTCATGCACAAACTTGAACATAGTACTATACAGGTTATGATGACCAAAGCATGGTAATCATTCACTTCTGCAGCTTTCTCATCTGCGCAAGCTCATACTAAGTCAAAATCTCACAGGAAAGTCACACCTAATTTATAATAAAGCATCACATACCCGCACATGTAAACAAACTCATCCTTTCACACCACACTACTATTTGAGCCACAGCTAGTCATGGGACTGTTAGTCAAAACCCTTTATATTTGAATCAGCAGGTAGAATGCTTATTAGAAAACTATGAAAATAGATGAAAACAAGATGTTGTTCTGTTGAAGAGAACAGCAGGAAATACTTGTATCAAGGATAGTTTTGACATTATGTTGACATTAAATCAGCTCAGATAGACCTGCTGCTTCGGTTCTCACAACCTTGTGTAACAGCACCAGCGAGTCCAATGGATGAGAACAATGCAGCTGTTATTTCATCTTTTAATTTTTAGGGATCATGATGCAATTTACTCCATACACTATTTGTGAACAATATGTTGTTGTAGTAAAGTACTGAAAGACACTTTTGTAATCTAAAAGATGAAACAGAGCTAAATAAGGAAATGATTGTGTGATGTGACTATTGTTTGAGTGAGTGAGCTATAATTACACCCAAGATAAGACAGGAAACTCACCAAGTTACTGATTATATTCAGACAACAGTGACATTATAGCTAGTTGACAATATAGTTAGTCATGACAGTGAATCAAGCTGTTTGTGCTTCATGTCCACATCTGCTGAACAAAAGAAGTAAAGCAAGGATTTCAAGCTGGCTTAGTGAAGACAAGTTGGCACAAATCTTTAATAAACCTCTAAAAGAGAGGCAGAAAAGCAGAATTTATGATGTTAGAACTGAAAGTCTTACATCACCACACCCTTTCCATAACCAACACAAATATTGAATAAGCCGCAGCTTCCTCTGTGAGGCCAGCGCATCAGTTTCTGTCAGAGTACTGCTGTTTCCTTCCCTCCATCCCATAATATGCATTTACAGTGACTTGCTCTGACCTGTTATGATGTGTGCTTTTATGTTAAACAGAAAAAATAGCATGTTAAATAAATTAATATACTGTATATACACATTTCTGAGGCCCCACAAGTAACAATTTTACATTTTTCTATTATATTATTGCATGTTTATGTTATTACAAATTATATTAATAACCTAATCCTTTGAGTGAAAAATAAAAATAAAATAACCATGGTAACATTTAGTTAATAATTTAATTATTTATTATTATAAATAATATTATCTTATTGAACAATTTTCACAGACACACACAGACACAATTATGAACCAAAAACAAATGATATGATGTAAAAGGAAATATTTTAAATGAAAATTTTCCAATAAGATAATAATATTAAGGATTTAAATTACAATATTAGATATTTTATGAGATAAGAAAAAGAAAAATATGTTATGTTTACATATTAAATATATGTATATGTAATATATATATATATATAAATTTGTTTATATTTAATTGATTATATATAATAGATTGCATATACAATAGATTTTATATATATATATATATATATATATATATATACATATATATTGAATACTTTTTTAATTATAAAATTTTTATAAAATTATTAAATATATATATATATATATATATATATATATATATATATATATATATTATTAAATACATAAAAATTATAATTATATAATTATTTTTACATAAAAAAGATTGAATTACTATAAAGAATGATTATATAAAAAAAATTATGGTGTGTGTGCCTATATATAAATATATAAATGAATAAAATGTATGTATATATATAAAATATGTATATATAAATAAAGGATTGAATTACTATAAATTATTATTACTATAAATTTTAATTATATTTATATTTTTGTGGTTTGTGTGTGTGTGTGTGTGTGTGTGTGTGTGTGTGTGTGTGTGTGTGTGTGTGTGTGTGTATGAATACATTATTACATTTTTGAATTATTAAATTAATTATAAATGAATAATTCTATTTATATTGTTGTGTTTGTGAAGATATATTTACCACCAGTATGTATGTTTCATGCAACTTACACAAATAACTTATAACTTATTTAATCTTAGTTAATAATTTAATAATCAAATATATTTGACTTGTATTAACGATATTCAAATGGTAATTATTAAGTATTCAAATTATTAATACATATCTTACAGAATTATATTAAACAAATGTCTTTAAAAAATGAATTTTAATCCACGTTAAAGTAGCCAGTGAACACTATTGTTCTAGTCATGGCTCATATTCTCCATCTCTCCCATGTGTCTGCGATCGTTTCACTTTGTAACTGAGACGTCTCATCCATGGCTCTGATTGGTCGTTCGCATCTACATCTCTGCTCCTATTGGCTGAGCAGCGCACATTGACAACGAGCGGAAGTCTTTCAGCTTGAGTGAGTGTGAGCCAGAGGGACAGAGGTTGGAGTCTGTCCCGTTCAACAAAAGTGGCCCGTCAGGGAAAGTTGCCGGTGGGAATAGAGTCAGCGCTGGTTATCAGTCCTAAACAAGCTCGACAAGAATGGAGATCGAGAAAGAAGTTAAGAAGGTACGCTTATTGAACTGGTCACGGTCCAAAATTTTAGTTTCAGAAACATTCGGCAACGCCCTTCAAGGTAAAGCCACTGCCATTGTTATACATGGCGAAACATTTTGGCATTACGACTATCACATTCGAGGCTGAATGAGTAAAAAACTTGGTTACGTTTAGTGAGAAATAGGAAGTGGTCATTAAAAGGAAGTAAAAGATAAAAGAAGATCCTGGCATTTGATGTAAACATGAATTGAATTTCATGGCTTAGTTAATAGAGCCTATAGATTTTCTTCTTTTCTTCCAAACTCTAAAATGGCTGGACGTTGTTATGAATATATTTTATTCCATAGCTTCACTTCTTTGACATGGTTGTCCCTGCAGCAAGTGGGTTTCTTTCATCACATATTGCAGCAATTCACCCACAAGCCAAGTTGTAATGGTACATTTGAGGTTTAGTGGCAGTAAAATATGTTTAGACATACAGTACATGTAAGTTAAAGAAAGAAGTGGGTTTTTGCAAAAAGAGGTGATGTGAAGTTCCTCTACTTTACAGCCCTTGTGTCGGTCCAAGCCTCTGTAAGAAAGATAAGAAAGACATTTAAAAGAAATTTCTTCCTAGACAATGAAAATTGAAGATGGCAAGCTTTAAAAAACTGTGTAAACTTACCATAAAAGTAGTTAATATGATTGTGTGTGATGAATGGACTGAATGAAATCGAAGTCATTTTTTACTTAAAATTTGTTGAATCTGATTTACAAACCAATGAATGATTCGTTCACAGATTTTATGCTGTTCTCAAGTTCAATTCACAGATTCAATTATCTACTCATAAAAGTTAGCTTTTTACTAGAGTTTCAATGAATTAATAACATATTATTAAAAATTATGTCTCACACAAAGTATACTGCATGGCAGAATACTTAAATATAATGTACAAGTATTATAGATGGTATACATTTACTGTAATTTTGCATCCTTTCTGAGGTTAGAAAGTTGCAGTCAGCATTCATTTTCATTGCATTTCTCTTTTCAAACAATATCCCTTTAAAAGAAATGCATATGACATTTTGTATAACTTTCCACATGTGCATAAAATTGCATAAATGAATGTACACTCCTAGTCAAAAGTTTTTGAACAGTAAGATTTTTAATGTTCTTCTGCTTGCCAAGCCTGCATTTATTTGATTCAAAGTACTGCAAAAACAGTATAATTTTGAAATATTTTTACTATTTAAAATAACTGTTTTCTATTTGAAAATATTTTAAAATGTAATTTATTCCTGTGTTTTCAAATCAGAATTTGTAGCATCATTACTCCAGTCACATGATCCTTCAGAAATCATTCTAATATTCAGATTTGCTGCTCAAAAAAACTTTTATTTTTATTATTATTATGTAAACAGCTGAGTAGAATTTTTTTTCAGGTTTCTTTGATAAATAGAAAGTTCATAAGAACACTATTGATCTGAAATAGAAATCTTTTGTAATATTATAAATGTCTTTATTATCAATTTAAAGTATCCTTGCTAAATAAAAGTATTAATTTCTTTAATTTCTTTCCCAAAAATAAATAAATAAAGTATATATACTGACTCTAAGCTTTTGAATGGTATAGTGTATAATGTTACAAAATCGTTTCATTTTAGATAAATGCTGATCTTTGGATCTTTCTATTTATCAAAGAATCCTGAAAATTTTTTACTTAGTTTCTGAAGGATCATGTGACACTAAAGACTGGAGTAATGATGCTGAAAATGATTTAGCTTTGATCACAGGAATAAATCACATTTTAAAATATATTTAAATAAAAAGCAGTTATTTAAAATAGTAACAATATTTCAAAATTGTACAGTTTTTGCTGTACTTTGAATCAAATAAATGCAGGCTTGGTAAGCAGAAGAGACTAATTAAAAAAAAAAACAATACAAAATCTCATTGTTCAAAAACTTTTGACTGGTAGTGTAGTGAGATTTTAAGAGTTGAATAATGAATGAGAAACATTAACATTTGTAATGTCTGAAGCATCTTTAACAGATGCAATATTTTTTTCATGTGCTAAATCTTTGTGAATGCTGCATAATTCTCTCTGTCAAATGTGTGTTTTTAAAAGCATTATTCGAGATTTGCACTGTGTTCTCAGGAGCTAGTGTAGGTACAGTATAAATATTAGTTACAGGTTTATGGACCAAAATCCCACAGTGGGCCTCATTGTATTGCTGTTAAACAGTAACTCCTCAGATCTGGATTTTTAAGCAGAGAAATATTCTTCTTTAACACAGGAGATGTGCAGAGCCCTCCAGGCGTTCTCCATCTTGATAAATACTTGGCCTTATAAGGCTGTCTTCCAGCTGAGGGGGTTTACTATTGAGAACTGCTAAGACAGGAATGAGTATTATAAAATAAGTATTAGAATATCTGGTAAAGTAGACTGAGGTCAGATGTTTCTCAAATATATATTGCACATGAAATCTCTTGTAGAAATAGAGGGGTAGTTTGAGAGGCGTTTTTCTCTTTCCTTTAATTATGTAAATTATGTCCTGCTTCAAACATTTTAAAGTAAAGTCTGTGTTTTTTTTTTTTTACCTAAATAGTAAGTTCGATGAAGTTTAAGAGGCACTTCATGTAACAGGAGAATTCTTATGACATCAGCCTTTTTATGAATCTTGTCTGCTTGTCTTATGAAAAACAGACCACAGAGAAATGCAATTTCTAGCAACTTGTTTAAAAAAATGCCTTTTATTTTAATGTAATATTTATTGTTAGAAAATGAAATGCTTTTGAAAGAAGTCTTACATGCTCATCAAGACAAAGCAAAAATACAGTAAAAAGTTAATATTGTGAAATATAATTACAATAAGAAATGTTATTTATTATTTATTTTCAGCATCATTACTCCAGTCTTCAGGTGTCACATGATCCTTCAGAAATCATTCTGTCTCCTGTTTTGTCAGATAACCCTGGGCCATGAGATTGGAGCTGGAGCTGCCTGTCTGAAATGCAAGGACAAGTGTGAAGGCTTTGAGCTTCACTTCTGGCGGTTTGTACTTGCTTCCTTTCTATGTATTTGTGCAATGTTATCGTTCATGCATGCGGTTTACATTTCGAAACATGTCTGATCATCTTGGGCCATCATTGATTTGACTTCTCTGTTTTTATCCATCACCATCTTGACAAACACAGCGACATGCATCACCGTATCTATTTGGCAAATGCGACAAGTTGTCACGCTGCGTGAGTTCTGGCCATTAGTTGCACTCTGCTGGTTTTCCTGAAGCGAGAGCCACAGGTGCCAAGATTCCTGTGCCAGAGCTCTATCACTACAGCAGTAGTGCTTGCCATTCCTAGTCGCTCCCGTGGGGTTTTAGGAATTCTTTGAATGAAAAGACGTCAATGTGGATACAGGTCACTGGATGCAGAGCCAGAGACTTCATCTTTGTTTGTTTCAGGAAAGGGCAACTAGTCGTCCAGTGGCTGAACAAAAATAGTGGGATTTCTAATAAAAATAAAAATATATATTAAAAAAAGGTAATTGCAACTTTTTTTCTCACACTAGCCAATTTTGAGTCGCATAAACCTACAATTATGGAAAAAAAAGTCAGATTTATGAGACGAAAAGTCGCAATTACTTAAAGTAATCTATGGCAAAACTGGAATTGTAAGAAAAAAGTCAAAATTGTGAGATATAAACTGAGAATTCAGAGAAAAAGGTCAAAACTGTGAGATGTAAACACAGAATTGTGAGGAAAAAGTCAGAATTACAAGTTAAAAAGACGCAATTATCTTTATTTATTTTTTTAATCTGTGGCAAAACCGAATTGCGAGCAAAAAAAAGTCCAAATTGCTAGATGTAAATTGAGAATTCATAGAAAAAGGTCAAAATTGTGAGATGTAAACGCAATTGTAAGAAAAAAAGTCAGAATTCTGAGATAACAAGTCGCAGTTACCTTTTATTTTTTTTTCTGTGGCAGAAATAGAAACTCAAGCAAAGAAGAACAAATTGCGAGATGTAAACTGAGAATTCAAAGAAAAAAGTCAAAACTGTGAGAAGTAAACAGAATTGTGAGGAAAAAAGTCAGAATTATGAGATTAAAAAGACGCAGTAACCTTTATTTATTTTTTTAAATCTGTGGCAAAAAAAAAACAAAAGTCCAAATTGCAAATTGTAAACTGAGAACTCATAGAAAAAAGATTAAAATTGTGAGGAAAAAAGTCAGAATTATGAGTTAAAAAGTCGCAATTATCTTATTTTTTTTTTTATCCGTGGCAGACACAGAATTTCAAGCAAAGAAGTCCAAATTGCAAGATGTAAACTGAGAATTCAGAGAAAAAGGTCAAAACTGTGAGATGTGAACACAGAATTGTGAGAAAAAAGTCAGAATTGCGAGATAAAAAGATGCAATTACCTTTATTTATTTATTTTTAAATCTGTGGCAAAAACGGAATTGCGAGCAAAAAAAGTCCAAATTGCGAGATGTAAATTGAGAATTCATAGAAAAAAGGTCAAAACTGTGAGATGTAAACAGAATTGTAAGAAAAAAGTCAGAATTATGAGATTAAAAAGTCGCAATTACCTTTGTTTTTTTATCTGTGGCAGAAACAGAATTTCAAGCAAATTAGTCCAAATTGTAAGATGTAAACTGAGAATTCAGAGAAAAAGGTCCAAACTGTGAGATGTAAACACAGAATTGTGAGGAAAAAGTCAGAATTATGAGATAAAAAGATGCAATTACCTTTATTTATTTTTTAAATCTGTGGCAAAAAAACAAATTACAGGCAAAAAATGTCCAAATTGCAAGATGTAAACTGAGAACTCATAGAAAAAAGGTTAAAATTGTGAGAAAAAAGTCAGAATTATGAGATAAAATGTCGCAATTACCTTTTTTTTTATCTGTGGCAAAAATGGAATTGCGAGCAAAAAAGTCTAAATTGCGAGATGTAAACTGAGAATTCAGAGAAAAAGGTCAAAACTGAGAGATGTAAACACAGAATTGTGAAAAAAAAGAGTCAGAATTATTAGATAAAAAATCAGAATTACCTTAATTTTTTAAAATCTGTGGCAGAAACAGCAAAAAGTCAAAATTGTTCTAATTATGAGATAAAAAGTTGCAGTTTCCTTTATTTATTTTTTTAATGTATGATGAAAATGGAAATGCGAACAAAAAAGTCCAAATTGCGAGATGTAAACTGAGAATATAGAGAAAAAGGTCAAAAATGATGAGATAAAAAGTTGCAGTTAACAGAATTTTAAGCGAAAAAAGAGTCCAAAATTGCAAAATGTAAACTGAGAATTCATAGAAAAAAAGGTCAAAACTCTTGGGATTTGTGTTGAGAACACAGAAGTTTGAGAAAAAATGTCAGAATTATGAGATAAAGTCTTTTACCTTTATTTATTTTTTAAAATCTGTGACAAAAAAGGAATTGCGAGCAAAAAAGTCCAAATTGCGAGATGTAAACTAAGAATTCCGAGAAAAATATCTGAGATGCAAACAAAAATGTAAGAAAAAAAAAAAGTCAGAATTATGAGATAAAAAAAATTGTGATAACCTTTGTTTATTGTTTAAAACTGTGAAAAAATGGAATTGAGAGCAAAAAAGTCCAAATTCTGACATGTAAGAATGAGAATTTAGAGAAAAAAAAATGTCAAAACTGTGAGTTGTTAATGCAGAATTGTGAGAAATAATCGGTATTATTAGTAAAATAATAATGACCTTTTTTTTTTTATTTCGTGGCTGAAAGAAGCTTTAAAAGGTTACCAACAAGTTGTGAAGTTACCAAAACAGGCTTAGACTCACTGTCCTTCATCTTTAATTCAAAGTCATTCTTTTGTAAATCACTTTGGATAAAACATCTGTGCTTTGATGCTGACATGCTGAAACATTTCTTTTGGGTGAGAATAAAGCCTCTTTGGATTTGTGGCTACGATTTATGTCGTAACATTTCCCAAATACCATCATTCTTACTCCTTGGCTCTCATTGATATGTTAAACAGCCCAAAGTGTCGTTAAAGGGGCCACATTCTCTTTTTATAGCATTTTATTTTCTTCCCTTATAACGTCAGTCAAGGTTTCTTGCACCAAAAAGTAATAATTTAGTCTTTATTACCTTTTTCTGTCCCTGCGTTGACAATGACAGCAACAGTGTAACCAGAAAGCATGTATTATTTCATTTAAATTGTCAACAGACTCTACCTTTTATTCATTTTTGAGTTTTTTGTTTGATGTCCCATGTAAACCTTAAAGTGAATTTGCAGATAAACAACAAAACAAATTTGTTTAGTATGGGATTTTATTTTCTGTTGTAGAAAAGCTCATAAAATCATGCCAAAAGGGTTTCAGTATGTAGCCGACACCACTCTTTTTCCAAGTAATTACAGAATATCTGTACATGCCTTAACTTGATGTGCACAGCGATCCAAACTCATGTTATCAGACTTACCTAAACAAAACAGACATAACTTAGAAAGACATCTTATCCTACAGTTAAAACATACTTCTTTCATTCTCTGTTAATCACTTGAGCCTTTAAAATACAATAAATAAGTTAACAAGCCTTTTTTTTGCTGCTGTTCGGTTTGGTTCTTCATACACTACAGTTCAAAAGCTTGGGATCAGTCTCATGCTCACCAATGCTGCAGTTTTGATCAGAAACAACCGTAAAAACGTTAATATTGTGACATTATTTTAAATGTCGAAAACATACAGGTGCTGGTCATATAATTAAAATATCTTCAAAAAGTTGATTTATTTCACTAATTTCATTCAAGAAGTGAAACTTGTATAATGTATACATTCATTCCACACAGACTGATATATTTCAAGTGTTTATTTCTTTTAATTTTGATGATTATAACTGACAACTAATAAAAACCCCAATTCAGTATCTCAGAAAATTAGAATATTGTGAAAAGGTTCAGTATTGAAGACACCTGGTGCCACACTCTAGTCAGCTAATTAACTCAAAACACCTGCAAAGGCCTTTAAATGGTCTCTCAGTCTAGTTCTGTAGGCTACACAATCATGGGGAAGACTGCTGATTTGACAGTTGTCCAAAAGACGACCACTGACACCTTGCACAAGGAGGGCAAGACACAAAAGGTCATTGCAAAAGAGGCTGGCTGTTCACAGAGCTCTGTGTCCAAGCACATTAATGGAGAGGCGAAGGGAAGGAAAAGATGTGGTAGAAAAAAAGTGTACAAGAAATAGGGATAGCCGCACCCTGGAGAGATTTGTGAAACAAACCCCAAAAATGTGGGGGAGATTCACAAAGAGTGGACTGCAGCTGGAGTCAGTGCTTCAAGAACCACTACGCACAGACGTATGCAAGACATGGGTTTCAGCTCTCGCATTCCTTGTGGCAAGCCACTCTTGAACAACAGACAGCGTCAGAAGCGTCTCGCCTGGGCTAAAGACAAAAAGGACTGGGCTGCTGCTGAGTGGTCCAAAGTTATGTTCTCTGATGAAAGTAAATTTTGCATTTCCTTTGGAAATCAGGGTCCCAGAGTCTGCAGGAAGAGAGGAGAGGCACAGGATCCACGTTGCTTGAGGTCCAGTGTAAAGTTTCCACAGTTACTGATGGTTTGGGGTGCCATGTCATCTGCTGCTGTTGGTCCACTGTGTTTTCTGAGGTCCAAGGTCAACGCAGCTGTATACCAGGACGTTTTAGAGCACTTTATGGAGATGTAGATTTCATTTTCCAACAGGACTTGGCACCTGCACACAGTGCCAAAGCTACCAGTACCTGGTTTGAGGACCATGGTATCCCTGGTCTTAGTTGGCCAGCAAACTCGCCTGACCTTAACCCCATAGAAAATCTATGGGGTATTGTGAAGAGGAAGATGCGATATGCCAGACCCAACAATGCAGAAGAGCTGAAGGCCACTATCAGAGCAACCTGGGCTCTCATAAGACCTGAGCAGTGCCACAGACTGATCGACTCCATGCCACGCCGCATTGCTGCAGTAATTCAGGCAAAAGGAGCCCCAACTAAGTATTGAGTGCTGTACATGCTCATACTTTTCAGTTGGCCAAGATTTCTAAAAATCCTTTCTTTGTATTGGTCTTAAGTAATATTCTAATTTTCCGAGATACTGAATTTGGGGTTTTCATTAGTTGTCAGTTATAATCATCAAAATTAAAAGAAATAAACACTTGAAATATATCAGTCTGTGTGGAATGAATGTATACATTATACAAGTTTCACTTCTTGAATGGAATTGGTGAAACAAATCAACTTTTTGGAAATATTCTGATTATACTGTATGACCAGCACCTGTATGTGCTGCCTAATACAGTATTTTTTTGCAGAAACTGTAACTTTCAGGACTTTTTGATAAATAGAAACAACAGCATTTATTTGAAATAGAAATCCCTTCTGTCTTTAGTGTCACTTTTGATCAATTTAATAAGTCCTTGCTAAATAAAACTATTAATTTCTTTACAGAAATCTACATGACCACACATTTTTGAATGGTAGTGTATGGTTTAATGTGAATATTTACCCATATGTTATCTCCTTCAACAGAAAGATTTGTCGAAACTGCAAATGCGGTCTTGAGGACCATGACGTGCAGCTTGAGACTGAGGAGAATAAGAAAGTGGGAAAGCTTTTTGAAGACACCAAGTACACAGGTCTCATAGCTAAGCTGAAGAGAGATGGCATCCCGTCTTACAAAGGCAACCAAGTCGTCATCTGCATTCCAACTGCCACCGTTAGCACTGCTAGTCCTGTTCCTGCTGGCAGCTTTATCCCTGGATCCAGCCAGACCTTCACTCCCAGCGGCCAGTCTCCTTATTCCCCACCTGCTGCTGCCACTGCGGCTCCAGGGGCTGGAATTCACTCCCATGTTGCCTCTGCATCAGGCCCTACTGCTGTCCCAGGAGCAGGCTCCACTGCTGTCCCAGGAACAGGCCGCACTGCTGCATCAGGGCCAGGCCATAGTGTGGTTTCGTCTGCTGCCATCCCAACTAAAGGCTCTGTTGCTGCCACTACTGTTGTTCCAAGTCCTTCCCCAGTTCATGCCAAAACAAATGTGGTTAAGTCTGTTACCTATGAATGGGCTCCACCTGGGATCAACCAAAGCTTGGTATATTATATTAAATATTATATTATATATTTAAAATACATTTTAATTTGATTTATTTTGGAATTTACACTACCAAAAGTCAAAAAAAAATTTAATGTTTTTTTTAAAGATGTCTGCATTTATTTGATCCAAAATACAGCAGTAATATTGTGGAATATTTTTACTATTTAAAATAACTGCTTTCTATTCAAATATATTTTAAAATATAATTTATTCTTGTGATCAAATCTGAATTTTCAGCATTATTACTCCAGTCTTCAGTGTCACATAATCCTTCAGAAATCATTCTAATATGCCTTGCCATTATAGCTTTTTTTTTTAGCAAGGCTGCTTTAAATTGATGAAAAGTGATGATAAAAACATTTATAATGTTACAAATATTTTTATTTCAGATAAATGCTGTTCTTCTGAGCTTTTTATTCATCAAAGAAACCTGAAAAAAGTCTACTCAGCTATTTTCAACATAATAATAACAATAATAATAATATATGTTTTTGAGCAGCAAATCAGAATATTAGAATGATTTTTAAAGGATTATGTGACTAGAGTAATGATGCTAAAAATTCAGCTTTGAAATCAAAGGAATAAATTGCATTTTAAAATATAATATAATATATTCATTTTAAACATTTTAAATAGTAAAAATATTTCAGAATTTTACTGCTTTGCAGTACTTTGGATCAAATAAATGCAGGCTTGGTGAGCAGAAGATACTTCTTTATAAAACATAAAAAATCTTAACTTTTCAAAAACCTTTGACTGGCAGTGTATGCTTGAGTTTGAAGTTTTCAATTGTACTGTGATAGTTAGATCCACTAGAGGTCACTGTTCTCCACTCCATTTTTTGAAACTCCTTTTTAAAAGAAATAGTGTGATTGCTAAGTAGCATCCGGCATAAAACATGTGCCAGATCGGCTGTGTGGATCACTTTGCTACGGCAACCCCTGATTAAAAAAAAAAAGGGAGCATGCCGAAAGACAAGAGAGAGCGTGTGATTGCTGAGTAATAGAAAAAAAATAACATTTATTAATTTAGGTCATACTTAAAATGAGAAACAAGAGCTTAGAATATCAGTAGTTATGTTAAAAGTTATTGATTAATTAAAAACTACTTGGAAAAATATACATTTTCTGCATCTTTAAGCTTTTTTCAATAGAAATGTTATTCTTTAGAAAGAAATAATGAACATATTTTTATTCACAAAAAACTAATATATTTTAAATAAAGCTTTTTGGTATTAATTACACATTTATTAATTCAGTTATCATAAAATCATTATACAGTTTCTCTTAGAAATATGAAAGGAATACTTTTATTTACTAAATGTCATGTCACTCTAATTCCTTTATTTTTTAATTTTCTTATTTGCTCCAAAATGCATCATATTACAGAATTTAAAGGGATAGTTCACCCAAAAATGCAAATTCTGTCATTAATTACTCACCCTCATGTCGTTCCAAACCCATAAGACCTTCTTTAGAGCACAAACGAAGATAGTTTTGATGAAATCACACGCATGTGTCATGGTGCTCTTGTGAATGCGAAGAAACAAAAAGTACTCTCGTAGCTGTATAAAATGACAGTTGAACAGCTGATATCACATGGACTATTTTAACAATGTCCTTACTACCTTTCTGGGCATTGAACTATCAGTTGCATTGCTGTCTATGCAAGGTTAGAAAGCTCTCAGATTTCATCAAAAATATCTTCATTTGTGTTCCAAAGATGAACAAAGGTCTTGCGGGTTTGGAACAACATAAGGTTGAGTAATTAATGACAGAATTTTCCATTTTGGATGAACTATCTTTTTAAATGGGCTCTAAAATCACTTATGTTTTGTCAGGCTCTGCGATACATGGAGCTTCTGCCTCCAGAGCGGCGGCCCATTGCTGGTACGGCGGGAGCCGATTACCGTAAGAAACAGATGGCCAAGCAGCTTCCCGACCACGACCAAGACCCCGAGCGCTGCCACGAACTCTCGCCCAATGAGGTTAAGCAAATGCAACAGTATGTTCGCAAGTACAAGGACGAGGCGTTGGGCATAGGCGACATCACCTTGCCCGAAGACATGGGACAACAGGCAGGTATGGCTGGGGAAAAGGGGCCTCAAGGCCTCGGGCCTGGAGGGAAGCCTGGTGCTGGAACAACAGGGGCGCCAGGAGACAAAGGTGACGCTATTGCCACAATGGGAAAAGTTGGTGCCCCAGGGGCTGCTGGGACTTCACCTGCTGGACCTCTTGGTAACTACGTAAGTATGCCATTCCTACATACGTGTTTTGTTAAATGCAACTCCATTTGTGAATGTTGATTGTCAAGGATAGGTTTTACTATTACATGCAAATAGCTTTTGTAACCTTTTTGTTCTCATTATCCCTTTATATCTAAATGACTCTCAGTCTAATTTATAGGCGTTTAAATGTCACCAAGTATTATTGAAAAATCCCCTTTGGAGCTGTTGAGCAGCAGTATTTATTTCTACCACATGTGCGCTACGGGAGTCGAAATGTTCTCCAGTGCTTATCTCTGGATTCACTTGATTAACATAAGAGCAGTTCAGATTCTGCCAAGCCTGTGTTAGTCAGGCAGTTGGAATGAACGTTATGTTCTTCCAGAGATCTTCATAAATTTCCACACTTAGTCCCTGTGGTTATGTTCGAGCTTGGGTGGATTTTTCCGAAATCTATTGTAAGCATCTGAAATCTCACGATGGAAACATATGTATGCCATCAACCTGATGTTTTTGCCTTTTTAAAAAAATGAACATTGGGTCATTATTTACTTACCCCCATGTTGTTCCAAACCTGTCCAGTCTTTTTCCCTGGAAGACAAAAGGTGTATTGAAACCGTGTTTACTAGCTCTTTGCAATCACACGCCATAGCAATTACATTTGTCAAGCTCCGAAAAGCACAATAAATGCGTCTTCTGTTGTCAAACAACAACTTTCGGATGAACAAACCAAAATCTGCTGGAGCTTTCCAATCATATATTCCAATAACAGGTTATTGCAAACAAAGTCATGTATATGACAAGTAGTTTTAATTGCATTGAAAAAATTATTGTAAGATATATATATATATATATATATATATTAGTCATAAATACCAAAAATCAGTTATGCAGAATAGTTGCATTATGGTATGAAAAGACATAAATGCGATAAATAGTCAAAATTACATCAAATAATTGGATTGATGAAAATGTCATAAATACGACAGGTCATAATTACAAGATATAAAGCCATATTGTGAGGAATAAAGTTATGAATATGAGAAATAAGTAAGAGATAGAAAGTCTTACAAGAAGTCATAATTATGAGATATAAAATCATGTTGTTAGAAATAAAGTTGAGAAGTATGAGAAGACATTGTCCAAGTTGTGTTGAGATTTAAAGTCATAAATATCAGAAACGAAGTCATGATTAGGAGATATAAAGTCATATTGTGAGAAATTAGGTTATAAATATGAAATAAAGTGGAAATTGAAATATAAAGTAATAATTATGAGATATAAAGTCATATGGTGAGAAATAAAGTTATAAATATGAGAAATGTGATAATTATGAGATTTAAAGTCATAAATACAGAAAGTAAAGTCATAATTGTGAGATATAAAGTCATATTGTGTGAAATATAGGTATAAATATGAGAAAAATTTGGTAATTATAAGATATAAAGTCATAAATATAAGAGGTCATAACTACGAGATATAAAGTCATTGTGAGAAATAAAAGTATAAATATAATGGTAATTGTGAGATATAAAGTCAGAAATACAAAAAGTCATAATTATGAGATATAAAGTCATATTGTGGGAAATTAAGTTATAAATATGAGAAGCAAAGTCATAATTATGAGATATAAAGTCATAAATACAAGACGTCATAACTATGAGATATAAAGTCATATTGTGTGAAATATAGGTATAAATATGAGAAATAAGTGGTTATTATGAGATACGTCTTAAATACAAGAAGTCATAATTATGAAATATAAAGTCATATTGTGAGAACTAAAATTATAAATATGAGATAAAAAATCATAAATGAAAAGTCATAATTATGAGATAAAAAGCCATAAATATGAGAAGTAAAGTCATTATGCAAAAGTTGCATTGATACATAATGTCATAAATGCAAGAAATGAAGTTGTAATTATGAGATATAAAGTCATATTCAGAGAAATAACATACATTTGAGAAATTATGTAATTATTATGAGATAAATTTATATCGTAAGATATTAAGTCAGAAATTAGAATCTTGGGTGTATTCCTTAAACTTTACAGGACTTTTTTTTTTCTGTTATTTCCTTTTCATGTTTGCTGACTTGTACTCCACCTGGGCTGATGCATTACTAAAGTAAACGGTCTCTGGTCTTGTTCATTAAACCCAGCCTGCCCCCACAGTGCTTTTCCCCCTTTCATGTTTCATTGATGTTTCTGCCAAGCTGAACTCATCACCGGATCTCTGCCCACAGTCATGTCACCGCTGCCAGCTGCCCATGAAGAAGGGTGAGCCAGCGGTGTACGCCGAGCGGGCAGGCTACGATAAACTCTGGCACCCGGGGTGCTTTGTGTGCTGTACCTGCAGCGAGCTACTGGTGGACATGATCTATTTCTGGAAGAAGGGTCAGCTGTACTGTGGCCGCCATTACGGAGACAGCGAAAAGCCTCGATGTGCAGGTTGCGATGAGGTGAGTTTAAACTCTTAAACTTTGATTATTTCCATGTTTAAATTCATTTGAATGTCATCGCAGATGTTTAGACCTCACCATGTGTTTTGTGTTAAAATCTCAACAATCTTAGTAAAATAATGAATGCAGTTTTGTCGAATGTTGTTAAATTGTTTTTAACATACCATATGGTTCAAAGCACAATACTCATTGGGAAGTGTGTGTGTGGTCTCCAGCTCATCTTCAGTAATGAGTACACCCAGGCTGAGGGCCACAATTGGCACCTGAAGCACTTCTGCTGTTTTGACTGTGACTGTGTGCTGGCTGGAGAGACCTACGTCATGGAGAACGAGAAGCCTATTTGCAAACCTTGCTACATGAAGAACCATGCTATGGTAAAGAGGAGAAATTCCTTGCTTTCTCTGTCTCTCTGTTCCATTCAATACACACATGACAGTGACTATGTGATTTATTTAGGCCAGAGCCATTTAACTGAAGGGTTTTAGCTTCTTATTTGAAAAAAAGACATATTGTGAGAAATAAGAGTATACAAATTTGATATATAATGACAAATACAAGAACATATGTGTCCCTGGACCACAAAACCAGTCATAAAGGTTTTTAAAGATGTGTACATCTTCTGAAAGCTGAATAAATAAGCTTTCCATTGATGTATGGTTTGTTAGGATAGGACTATATTTTTTAACTTTAAAGTTCTTAGCAATGCATATTACTAATCAAAAATTAAGTTTTGATATATTTACAGTAGGAAATTTACAAAATATCTTGGAACATGGTCTTTACTTAATATCCTAATGATTTTTGGCATAAAAAAAAACAATGTATTTTGGCTATTGCTTCAAATATATATGTGCTATTTAAGACTGTTTTTTTGGTCCAGATGTAAAGAAATATCAAGTCATAAATACAAGAAATAAAGTCATAATTATGAGATATAAAGTCATATTAAGAGTTATCATATAAATAAAGTAAAATACCTGAAATAAAATAAATACCTGAAGAAATATATAATTACATGAAATATTTAGATTATGAGAAATAATATAAGAAATGTGTTTTTGTTTTGTTTTTATTAAGTCGTATTGTGAAAAATAATGTAATAGAAATTAGATATATAACATCATAAATACAAGAAGTGAAGTCAGTATGCAAAAGTTGCATTGTGATTTATAATTATGAGAATTAAAGACAACATTTTGAGGTATGAAGTCATATTATGAGAAATAAAGTGAAAATATGAAATAATCATGAGATATAAAGTCACTAATAGAAGAAGTAACATCATAATTATACAAAATATTCACATTATAAAATATCTAATTTCATAATTACGAAAATTAAGTCAAAATTATAATATAAAGTCATATTGTGAGAAATAAAGTTATAAATATGAAGTAATCATGAGATATGAAGTCATTAATACAAGAAGTAACATATTTACAAATAATATTCAAAATTTAATAATTTTCTATTTAGAAATTCATAATTACAAGAATTAAAGTCAAAATTATGCTATAGCATTGTATTGTGAGAAATAAAGTTATAAATATGACAATCATAAGATATAAAGTCATTAATACACAAAGTAACATCATAATTACACATACATATAATATAAATTTATAAATATGAGAATTAAAGTCAGAATTATAATTTACAGTCATATTGTGAGAAATAAAGTTATAAATATGATATAATCATGAGATGTAAACTCTTTAATACAAGAAGTAACATCATAAGTACATGTAATCACATTATAAGAATTTTTAATTTCGAAATTCATAATTACGAGAATTAAATTTTAAATTATCATACAAAGTCAGATTGTGAGAAATAAAGTTTAAAATATGAAAAATCATGAGATATAAAGTCATTAACACAATAAGTAACATAATTACAACTATCATTTGCATCATAAGAAATAGGGTCAGTATGCAAAAGTTCATTTGTGGTATAAATGTATAATTGCGAGAATTAAAGTCAAAATTATGATATAAAGTCATTGTGAAATATGAAGTTATAAATATAAAGTCATTAATACAAGAAGTAACGTCATAATTATGTAATATTCGCATTATAAGAATTTAATAATTATAAGAAATAATATCCCAAATTATCATATAAAGTCAGATTGTGAGAAATTAAGTTAAAAATATGAAATAATCATGAAATATAAATTCATTAATACAAGAAGTAACATCATTATTAAAGGTAATATTTGCATTATAAGAAATAGGGTCATTTTGCAAAAGTTGCATTGTGATATAAATTCATAATTACGAGAATTAAAGTCAAAATGATGAGATATAAAGTCATATTGTGAGAAATAAAGTTATAAATAAATATAAAATAATCAAGAGATATAGTCATTAATACAAGAAGTAACATCATAATTACAGGTAATATTCGCATTATGAGAATTTCTAAATTCAGTATTAGGAGAATTAAAGTAAAATTATGATACAAAGTCAGATCGTGAGAAATAAAGTTAAAAATATGAAATAATCATGAGATATAGTCATTAATACAAGAAGTAACATCATAATTACATGTAATATTTGCTTTATGAGAAATAGGGTCAATATGCAAAAGTTGTGTTTGATACACATTCATAATTATGAGAATTAATATAAGAAGTAGCATCATAATTTCACATAATATTCACATTAGGAGTATTTCTAAATTCATAATTACGAGAATCAATAAAGAAATATGTTTTTTGTTTTGTTTGCACAACTACTTTCAGGAGTATCTTTCAGATTTATTTTAATATTCTTCCCTAAAATTAAAGGTCCCATATCGTACACATTTCTGGAGGTTTATTTTATTTGTTGATGTCCTTAAGAATATATATTTGCGGTATAAGTGCCAAAATCCATCTCAATATATTTTTACAGCTCCTTTTTTAGGAGCTCTGTCAAAAACAGGTCGATTTTGGCCCATCTAATTAATATTCATGAGCCTCTCTTCTGATTGGCCTGTTGTTTTCTGAGTGACGCACAACCAGGCCAATCACAGGTAACTACGGTCATGTATACTGTAAGCGTAAGCGAGCTCAGAGCAATAGAGAGAGCTGATACTCAACAGGATATTTTAGAATGATCATTAATGTTTTTTCTTTTACAAACACCGAATGCAGTAGGCTACATAACTGTTGCTTTAGTAAAGCCCCTTTCACAATGCGCGCTGATTCTGGAAAATTACGGGAACTGTGTGAACCAAAGCCAGAACCTAAAGGCAGTGTTGTAGTAATGATGCACGTTATCAAGCGACTCTTCACAACGAAAAATAACGTTACGTGCAAAGTGGAATGAAGCAGCGATCATCAGGCAGAGCCAGCTCCTCACTATCAGCGCTGAAGCACAGTTTGTTCAGGTTAGTTTCAGTTTAGTGAAACGTACGCATCGCATTACATCTCACATCCAAACGTCACATGTCTTTATGGTTTGTGTGTAAAGCAAGCACAGATTCCGGAAAACAACTGTGAATGAACCAAATTAAACAATTCCGGAACAAATCGTGGGACACATTATGCGTGTATTTACCGGAATGGCTGTGTGAAAGAGGCTGATGTTGACGTGCCGCTGGTCTCTTATATTAACGTTGTTCTGAAGCCTGTGTAATGATCGTAGCTTGACATCTATCGACTGAACAGGGTTTTCTCAACTTGTTTTCCTGTTGTTGTTGCTCAATGGAATGGATGCGTTGTTGTCTGGGGGTTTGACAAAAGGAGGGTGGGACGTTGGTTTGTGACTGAAGGCGGTGACTTGAGTCGATCGGACGTCACATCGTTACGGAAGTCACAGCTGCTCGTGAAAATAAACAGCTACTTTAAGCAGGCTGTGTGCAGTTTACTGTGGATTGACTGTTTTGAAACTCATATGGTAGTTAGATAGCCCCTAGACCTTAGTTATCATGAAAAAAGCCAGGAAATTTTGATTTGGACGATATGGGACCTTTAATGGGAAACTATTGTAACCATGATTTTTGATATGCATCCCCATTTAGATTCTCATCCTGCTGTGTACTCAAATATTTTGATTGCAAATATTATATATTTCTTGTAATTCCCAGGTGCATTAAGACATTTTAGGATTACTCTATCAGCACCTGCAACAAGCCGCCGCACATTACGACACATTTCATATCCATTTTCATATCCACTTCAAACAATTCAAGCATTCAAACTCCTCACATTGTCCTAGTATCAATCATGTCATGCATAAATGGAAGTGAATTCCTGCTAAGCCTGGGCTATTAAAACTAACAGGCTCGGCATGTGTTCGTCAGCCATATTGGTTCAGGAGCAGGTGAAGGAGATTAAGGAAGTGCCAGTGACATGATAATCAGAGGACAGGGAGGCTGGATGTGCGTTTAATGGAGTCGTGTGATATCAGACACCACCGATCTCTCTCAGTGCCTGCCTGTCCTATGACACACAGCTCTTATGACTCATCTGTTAGACATCTGCTTAGGAAGGAGAGTTCAGACATTCAAATAAAGCAGGTTTTTCAAATATTTTATTATACACTTTATATTAATATAATATTTGGAACAATTATTGACACACACACACACACACACACACACACACACACTCTGGAGTAAACTAATTCTTTAACCCAGTATTACAATTTCCTGATAATTTACTCAACCCCATGTCATCCAAGATGTTCTTTCTATCTTCAGTCGAATGGAAATTAAAGTTATTGAGGAAAACATTTCAGGATTTTTCTTCATATACAGTGGTGTGAAAAAGTGTTGGCCCCCTTCCTGATTTTTTATTTTTTTTGCATGTTTGTCACACTTTAATGTTTCAGATCATCAAACTAATTTAAATATTAATCAAAGATGACACAAGTAAACACAACATGCAATTTTTGAATGAAGGTTTTTTTTTTTATGAAAATAAAAAAAATCCAAACTCACATGGCCCTGTGTGAAAAAGTGTTTGCCCCTCCCCCCTGTTAAAACATAACTGTGGTTTATCACACCTAAGTTCAGTTTCTCTAGCCACACCCAGGCCTCATTACTGCCACACCTGTTTGCAATCAAGGAACCACTTAAATAGGACCTGCCTGACAAAGTGAAGTCGACAAAAAGATCCTCAAAAGCTACACATCATGTTGAGATCCAAAGAAATTCAGGAACAAATGAGAAAGAAAGTAATTGAGATCTATCAGTCTGGAAAAGGTTATAAAGCCATTTCTAAAAAGCCATTATCCACAAATGGCAAAAACATGGAACAGTGGTGAACCTTCCCAGAAGTGGTCGGCCGACCAAAATTACCCCAAGAGCGCAGCGACGACTCATCCAAGAGGTCACAAAAGACCCCACAACAACATCTAAAGAACTGCAGGCCTCTCTTGCCTCAGTTAAGGTCAGTGTTCATGACTCCACCATAAGAAAGAGACTGGGCAAAAATGGCCTGCATGGCAGAGTTCCAAGACGAAAACTGCTGCTGAGCAAAAAGAACATAAAGGCTCATCTCGGTTTTGCCAGAACACATCTTGATGATCCCCAAGACTTTTGGGAAAATTCTCTGTGGACTGATGAGACAAAAGTTTTTGGAAGGTGTGTGTCCCATTACATCTGGCATAAAAGTAACACAGCATTTCAGAAAAGAACATCATACCAACAGTAAAATATGGTGGTGGTAGTGTGATGGTCTGGGGCTGTTTTGCTGCTTCTGGACCTGGAAGACTTGCTGTGATAAATGGAACCATGAATTCTGCTGTCTACCAAAAAATCCTGAAGGACAATGTCCGGCCATCTGTTTGTGACCTCAAGCTGAAGCGAACTTGGGTTCTGCAGCAGGACAATGATCCAAAACACACCAGCAAATCCACCTCTGAATGGCTGAAGAAAAACAAAATGAAGACTTTGGAGTGGCCTAGTCAAAGTCCTGACCTGAATCCTATTGAGATCCTGTGGCATGACCTTAAAAAGGTGGTTCATGCTCGAAAACTTTCCAGTGTGGCTGAATTACAACAATTCTGCCAAGATGAGTGGGCCAAAATTCCTGCACAGCGCTGTAACAGACTCACTGCAAGTTATCGCAAACGCCTGATTGCAGTTGTTGCTGCTAAGGGTGGCCCAACCAGTTATTAAGTTTAGGGGGCAAACACTTTTTCTAACAAGGCCATGTGGGTTTGGATTTTGTTTTCCCTTCATAATAAAAAAACTTCATTTAAAAACTATGTTGTGTATACTTGTGTTATCTTTGAATAATATTTAAATGTGTTTGATGATCTAAAACATTAACGTGTGACGAACATGCAAAAAAATACAAAATCAGGAAGGGGGCCAACACTTTTTCACACCACTGTAGTAGACTTAAATCGGGATCAAAATTGCAGTTTCAATGCAGCTTCATAGGGCTCTACATGATCCCAGCCGAGGAAAAAGAGTCCTATCTAGCAAAACGATCTGTCATTTTCCAAAAAAAAAAAACATAAATGCTCGTCTTGCACTAGCTCGACTTCACCCATTACATAGTCACATTGGAAAGGTTACGTGTCATGTAGATGGAAGTACCGACCCAGTATTCGCAAAGAAAGTCAAACACCCTTTACAAAAAAGGTAAAACAACGATGTTGGACGATTTGAAGTTGAAGGAGAAAATGAGTTTTTCATCCAACCCTACCTTTTTGAATGAAGTACACAAGTCGTAGACATGCATTGCAGAGCTAGTGCAAGCTAAGGTTTTGTGGGTTAAAAAAGTATATACATTTGCATTTTTTTTTTTTTTAGAAAATGACCAATCGTTTCACTAGATAAGACACTTATTCCTCATCTGGTATCTTGTAGAACCCTTTTGAAACAAAGGGCAATGCGGACCTTCAACCCATTGATCCCCAATGAAGGCCACTATATGGAGAGAAATCCTGGAATGTTTTCCTCAAAAACCTTGATTTCTATTCAACTAAAGTCTTTTAGGAGAGAGCCTCAAGTGTTATTTAAAACAAATAGATTTGTTACACTACTTCCTGTCATTTTGTTTCTGTCGCTTTGTGTTCACAGGCTTGTGCGGCCTGTCAAAACCCCATCGAGCCTGAAGCTCAGCGTGTGTCGTATGGAGAACACCATTGGCACGCCGAACCCCAGTGCTTTCAGTGCTCCTGTTGCTCCAAGTGCCTTATGGGTCAGCGCTTCATGGCCATGCAGGGCATGCTGTTGTGCTCCATGGAGTGCAAGAAGAAAATCATGGCCTCCTGAAGGAGTATCTAGGAATTATTTTTTTGACCTATTGCCTAATGCAGTACACATAAATATATTTCCATCATTTTATTGAGAAATTAATGTATTTGTTTGACCAGTCTTAATTTTCATGTTATTCCAAGTCAGTTTTGTATGATATTTGGGAAACAATAAGCAATACGGTGGAGCAGATACTGGTGACCCATGTTACCAAGTTTTGTCAATGTGATTGTCTTTATTAATAATTTAGTATTAATAAACAGAAGCAATGACGGCTTTTGTTCTTTGGCTACTGAAAAAATCAATTTTACTCTCATTTCTCGTGTCTAAAATTGCACTTTATTTTTTTCCCATAGCTTTCACTTTGTAATCCAATAAATGTTTTGCAGTAATATGAATAGATTTTTCCCCTCATGTTTCCACTTCTACTATGTATCCAAATATTCATTGTTATTGTGACGTACAAGTTTGGGATCTCAAGAGACTGGTGTTACGCTCATGTTAATGTCTTGACCGTTTCACACCATTGAAAATTCCAATCTAGGCCGCATTTTTAGGGAAAAGTTAGCCCTCCGTGTGTTGTCGTACACTTAGCTGTGGAAACTGGGTACAATTCAAGGAAGCCCGGTTCCATTGTCTATAATGGCGGCGAACTTAAGACTATGGCGTCATTTCCTCCCGTCGTAACCGTCCACGGTCGCAGGGGCTCGGCTGTTTCACCTCCCCTCACCTCACGCCACTCTAGGGTGGAGTTTTCCAAAAGGGAATTCTTTCCTTCAATGTCAGCCCCTCGTGCAGGAATTTATTTACATGGTGCTTTCCCTGCCAAACACGAAGCACACTTACATGCTTGCCACTTGTTTTCCCCGTGAGCACTAACGGTGCGAGATGATCTGTTGATTTGTAGCTCCCCGGGGTGATGAAACCCAGATGCGAAGCGTCGCTGCTGTTTAGCGAAACTATAGGGCAGGCCCCACACATGAAGAGTCAAGACAGGCCAGGGAGTTGATCCAAATCCCTGGAGGATCCTTCTGGTGACAGCAGAAAGGATTCTGGAATTAAACTCGTTACTCACAAAACTGTTGAGATTGTTTTTTTACAGACACTTGAGAAGTGACAGTATGGAAAAATATGGATTGCAGGGATCTCCCTATGTATATTCTCTGGCTAACTATGCAATGTCTTTTGAGCCTTAGTTTAAGGCGTTTGTTTTGCCAGACCCCCTCCTCATTCTGGTCATGTTTATCTGGCCTTCAGCTGAGAAAATGTTCCTAGATAAGCATGTATAAACTAATCCGGTTCATTGTGTAATGTAATGTAATATAAACCATATTATTGAAAAATAATCTGGTGTTAGCACATTATAACAGGCACATGGCCACATAAATCAGATAAGAGATAGATGAATAAATCAAAAGATAAACTAGACAGTATGATAGAAATGTAGGTAGTTAAATATATGCACAGATGGTAGGATGGATATGCATATACTTAGATAAAATATTCGTAGATATAGATAGATAGATGGATATGCATATACTTAGATAAAATATTCGTAGATATAGATAGATAGATAGATAGATAGATAGATAGATAGTTGGATAGATATGTAGATAGTTGGATAAATTGATAGGTAGAATTGTAGATACGCATATAGAAATGCATAGTATAGATAGTTGGATAGTCTGATAGATATGTAGATGGATGGTATAGATATTCATACAGACTGATAGGTAGTCAAGAGATAGGTAGTCAGATAGATATATAGGAAGTCAGGTAGAAACGTACAGAAATATATATATTTTTGGATAGATAGTTGGATAGATATGTAGATAGATAAACTGATAGGTAGAATGGTAGATACACAGAGAAATGCATAGCATAGATAGTTTGATAGTCTGATAGATATGTAGATGGATAGTATAGATCTACAGAAGGATAGATAGGCAGATCAATAGTTGGATAGATAGTCAATAGATAGATAGACGGGTAGATATGTACAGAAATAGTTGGATAAATAGTTGATAAGTAGTCTGATAGACTTGGATAGATAGTCAGCAGATAGGTATTTGGGTAGATAAGCAGAGATATACTTAGTATAGATAGTTGGATAGACAATCAGATATGTAGATCGATAGTTAGAACAAAAGTCGAGAGATAGGTAGTTGGCAGATAGGTAGTCGGGTAGATACGTACAGAAATAGATATAGTATAGATAGATAGTTGGATTATGTAGATAGTTGGATAAATTGATAGGTAGAATTGTAGATATGCATATAGAAATGCATAGTATAGATAGATAGTTGGATATAGATATTCATACAGACGGATAGATAGGTAGTCAGATAGATAGATAGTCAAGAGATAGATTCAGGTAGAAGTCAGGTAGATACATACAGAAATAGATATATATTTGGATAGATAATCCGGTAGATATGTAGATAGTTAGATAAATTGATAGGTAGAAGGGAAGATACACAGATAAATGCATAGTATAGATAGTTTGATAGTCTGATAGATATGTAGATGGATAGTATAGATATACAGAAGGATAGATAGGTAGTCGATAGATCAATAGTTGGATAGATAGTCGATAGATAGATAGACGGGTAGATATGTACAGAAATAGTTGGATAAATAGTTGATAAGTAGTCTGATAGACTTGGATAGATAGTCAGCAGATAGGTATTTGGGTAGATAAGCAGAGATATACTTAGTATAGATAGTTGGATAGACAATCAGATATGTAGATCGATAGTTAGAACAAAAGTCGAGAGATAGGTAGTTGGCAGATAGGTAGTCGGGTAGATACGTACAGAAATAGATATAGTATAGATAGATAGTTGGATAGATATGTAGATAGTTGGATAAATTGATAGGTAGAATTGTAGATATGCATATAGAAATGCATAGTATAGATAGATAGTTGGATATAGATATTCATACAGACGGATAGATAGGTAGTCAGATAGATAGATAGTCAAGAGATAGATTCAGGTAGAAGTCAGGTAGATACATACAGAAATAGATATATATTTGGATAGATAATCGGGTAGATATGTAGATAGTTAGATAAATTGATAGGTAGAAGGGAAGATACGCAGATAAATGCATAGTATAGATAGTTTGATAGTCTGATAGATATGTAGATGGATAGTATAGATATACAGAAGGATAGATAGGTAGTCGATAGATCAATAGATAATAATAATAATAATAATAATAATAAACTTTATTACAGACTCACAGGTCCAAATGAGGAACAAGACAGTACACACAATACAATACATATATAAAAAACACAAAAAAAAACTTCAGAGGAGACAACTATACCAATGCTTCCATAACTTGGACTTATATATTATGGTCAAGGCCATAATTATGTAGTTCTCTGAGTTATTTAGCCGACATATAAATTTGTACATAACATTTCTCAATGTGGCATGCAGTGTATTAACACCTGCAGCCACAAACATCTCACTGGCACTACACCAGCGTGGTCTTCTCAGCAAAATTCTCAGTGCATCATTGTAAGCTACCTGGAGTTTATGCAGGTCAGCTTTGCTGTAACTAGACCACAAGTGTGCAGTGTACAGAGGAGTACAGTATGCTCTGAACAAAGCAACAGATAGATAGATAGATAGATAGATAGATAGATAGATAGATAGATAGATAGATAGATAGATAGATAGATAGATAGATAGATAGATAGATAGATAGATAGATGCCTGTTGTAGACACTGAAATAGCAATGTTAATGTAAACCTGTTTTTCTGGGTTCAGTAGATTTAGCTGCAAATATCGATGCTCCTGCAGGAGGCGCTCTTCCACATTCTATATGTTGTTGCACAGCACCAGCCTTCATTACTTAATTCATAGCAACTTGCAAATGACTTCCAATGCTTGTTAAGCAGCTCACCGTGATTTTCCTGAGTATGGTGTGTGTACGACACCCTTGTTGTTCCTGGAACAACTATTTTGTCAACCAGGTTTGGGTTTGCCCTAGGGCTGATTTGAGGTTTGAACAACATTCATATCAATCTATTATTTATTTCCCTTTTTGGGAAGTATGTGGTTAGCGTTATGACTATGGTTTCTTGACAAGAATATTGTCAAAGAAACATAGTCCAATCTCACTTGGCAAGTTCAGTGACTTTCTGATGTACTTTGTTTACAAATGATCCAACGGCATGAGACTCGTCCAGATGCTCCAGGTAAGTGTGATAGGAATGCGAATACAGGCCACAGCTGACTAAAAGAAAAGAGGGGAGGAAAAGTCAGAGTGCAAGATAAATGTCAGCTGTCTCACTGACTGATAAGCTTCTCCAACAACATTCCTGCTGAAAAGGAGAAAACAAGAGAGAATTTGACACATAACAGTGACGGAAACTTTAAGGAACTGGCTGCCAGAATGAGCCTGACGCTCTTTTCTAGTCACCTCAGTGATGTTTACTCTGCGATAAAACCTTCAAATGAATGAATAGTGCTAAAGATCTGCTCAACGGCTTTACAAAACAGTTTTGTGCTTTTTGGGCTGGATATTGACACATTTTATTCACGAGTCTAATGAATTTTTATTTACAAGACAGATTCGATTCAGCTCCAATCTTGATTTGTTATCGATTCATTTTGATATCTACGATATCTACGTGTACATTTATTTCTGAAAAAAAAAACTCTTATCTAATGCTATAAATTATACAGGAAACCTTTGTTGGTAGATTAACTATAGTAACGGTTAAAATGAACAATGGTTGTTAAACAAAAGGTAAATGTAGGCTACTACTGCATGTGTATTTATTCCACGGTTGCTGCGTGATATTACTGCGCCTGCTTCGGCCATGTTACGGCAGCAAACTTCCTTGACTATTACGCCGGAATAAAAGTGTAGTTCCTAATCTTATCAGCCTAGAAATTCGCACCTTTACATTTTCCGCCAGTATTAGTACACGATATAACTACAGAAGAGTCAAGTTTTAAATAGGACAAATATCGAAACTCGTTGGTCACTCGCGATGCTATTGGTCTAATAGGATTCAATGATCTATGCTAAGCTATGCTAAAAGTGATATCGCCAGAACAGGAGAACGGCTGAATGGATTTCAAAACGGTAAAACTCAAATTATTAACTCAGGGGGGAGTTGGAGAATAAGACTATTTCCAAAAAAAGTGGAGTGTTCCTTTAAAGGGATAATTCACCCCAAAATGAAAATTACCCCATGATTTACTCCCCCTCAAGCCATCCTAGGTGTATATGACTTCATTCTTTCAAACTAATATGATCGGAGTTATATGTTCTGGCTCTTCCAAGCTTTATAATGGCAATGAATTGTGGTCGAGATTTTGAAGCATATAAACAAATAAAGTGAATCCTTCCATCATAAAGGATGGAAGGGGGTTATAAAGGCCTTCTGAGGTACTGTTTAAAACTTTATAAACCGTAATATCTAGCTTCCAATAACTGCTGTACGCACGTGACGTTTCAGCGGATGACGTAGTCGAACTCGAAAGTAACAAACGCTGAAGCGCAGAGGAGAGAGCAAAACAAAACGCAAGTAGAAAATGAGGATTTCTAAAAGAAAATCTTAGAGGTTTTTAATATAAGCCAAAAGGAGACTGGTTTTCCTTTCTTGTGAACAAAACTTGGTTCTCGCGAGACTAGCATGTTCTCACTGGAGTTTGCGCTATGTCTTAGCCTATGTCATCCACTGCAACGCCATTCTCGTGAACGCATGTTAGCGAAAGCTAGAGATTATGGTTTATAGTTTTAAAATGGCTATTTCTCTTACACAAACTTATTGATTCACTTCAGAAGGTCTTTATTAACCCTGCCGAGCTGTGTGGACTACTTTTTATGATGGATGGACGCGCTTTTTTGGGCTTCAAAAACTCAACACCCATTCACTGCCATTATATTTTTAAAATATAACTCCAATTGTATTCATCTGGAAGAGGAAAGTCAAATACACCTAGGATGGCTTGAGGGGGAGTAAATCATGAGGTAATTTTCACTTTTGGGTGAATTATCCCTTTAAGTTTTGTTTATACATTAACTAAAAATGATCAATTCTTGAGATTTAAGAATCAAAAGTAATTATTCAAAATTTTAACCCAGCCCTGCTGTTCTTGCTTTTGGTGTGCTGATTTGAAGCAGATGAGATCTGTTTCACCCAGGTTGTCAGGTGTACTCTGTCTTCTGGGCATGCTCATACCTATTTTGGGCAAGCAAATAAAGCAAATCCCTGGCACAGCCCAAATGGTCTTTAAATCATATCTGCGGTTGGCTTTGGGTTCTTTCGGCGCTCTTTTGTGCTTTCAACTATCTCATACACTCCTCCTTCTCCAGACTTTTTCATTGTGTCAGCTCAAATATGATATTAAATGAGCTCTCCACACCCACCTTTGGTTTATTAGACCATTGTTTGATGTTCTTACTCACTCTATCTATTTCTCTCCCGTTCTGTTTATCTCTTTTTCTCTCTAGGGCAGCGATATTGAGAAGCCCCACCCAGAGACACTGTACAGCTCTCCCCAAACATAGCTGAAGAGCCATGTGGTATCCAGATTCCACTAAGACCATTTAAGACGTTAGTGCAACTTATTATTCACTGGGAGTGTTTCTCTTTGGCATGATGGCTATTTATTTTGGGTAACACAAAAATGTTTTAAGCACAGTGGATTAAAATGAGATCACTCGCTTTTGTATATTCTCGAATTTGATACTTTTGGGTTAACTTTTACATTAATTATGAAATAAACTGTAGAAATACATTAATACTGTGGCGTATCCACGAATTATAAAAGTATTTGGACACTTACATCACAGTTAAAGGAGTACAGTAGTTCACCTAGAAATTAAAATTCTGTCATAATTTACTTGTTTCAAAGATGCAAAGTGGCATTTTCTGCTAAATTTTGTAAACTTTTCCACCCCTTTGCAACCCTAGTTCCAAATCTGTATGCTTTTCTTACTTCTGTGGAACGTAAAAGAAGATAGTTTGAAGAATGTTGGTAACCAATTCAGGATTGACTTTAATAGTATTTTTTTTGTCCATGCTACTGCATGGAAGTCAGTGGGACCTAAAACTGTAAGTTGCTCAATTTGAGCTGCTTGTAGCTCGAAACTGCTCAGAAGTTCTTGTGTAAATATCTTAATTTGTTTGTTTTGCAGATGTCACTATGTTTAATGTTTCTATGCCTGGTGTAAGTGTCCAAATACTTTTTTCTGCCACTGTATTTACAAAAGTCGCTTTCAAATTGATTGTGCTTCATCGACGTCAGACCTTTTAAGGTGTTCTGTTCAAACAAATCTTTAAACTATTTCAGTCGAGATAAATGGATCACAGATCAAAGTTGAAGTATTTACAAAGTACATAAGTGGACTTCATAACTGCTTAAGTGGAGAATGCAGAGAATCTACGCAACAATGAAAGATGATAACGATTATTCCAGGACATTCTTGCTGCATTGTGTTACTGCTGGACCTGGTGTTTATTCAACAGTGTTTGACACAGATTTCACAGGCCCCATTAGCATAAGGCTCTCCAGGTTCAGTTTGCATAGCCTAGCAACTGCCTCAGCTTCCTGCCTTTGTACATGGTCTCATTTCCCCTACTTCACCTTGGAAAAACGTACAAGCGGAGGCAAACACAATCCATCAGTCCTCAGCCGTTTAAACCCCTCAGAGACACACTGTAGTTTGATCAAGAAAAGTGAATATTCTGGTGAAGCTCTGAACTGCTTTGTATAAATCATCTAAATAACCCTTTCAATAGATCCTCTATTGTTTGGTTGTTCTCACACAACTTCATTGTTTACTTAATGAATCATACTTTCAGTGACAAGTTACAGGCTATTTTGCATTTGTTTTAGCCATCCGATCTATATCCTTCCTTGCTTGGGGAAAAGAGCCTAGAAAAGTGACATGTAAGTGAGTTTCTTGCTTTTTCGCTGTATCCCATAACCTGCAAAGGGCACTGGGTAACCAAATACATACCAATTTATGCAATGCATTATGAGTAATACTATTTCTTTTGTCTTATACAGTCCCGATCCATCTAGAAGAGAATCATCAGAGTGTTTTGCCAACTCTTGCAACACACAATAAGGTGCATAGTTCACCCAAAAATTAAAATTACTCCATGGTTTACTCACAATCAAGCCATCCTATAGGTGTTTATGACTTTCTTCTTTCAGACGAATGCAATTGGAGTTATTAAAAAAATGTCCTGACTCTTCCAAGCTTTATAATGGCAGTGAATAGGCGTTGAGACTTTGAAGACCAATAAAGTGCATCAATCCATCATAAAAAGTACTTTACATGGCTCCTTGAGGTTAATAAAGGACTTCTGAAGTGAACCGATGCATTTGTGTAAAACAAAATTCATATTTCAAATTTTATAAACCATAATCTCTAGATTTCGCTAACTGTTGTACGCATATTCATGAGAGAGCGTTGTTCCAGTGGATGATGTTGGACGTAGGCGAATGCGGAAGTGATGAACGCGTAAGCGCAATGGAGAGAGCAAAACAAAACACCGGTCACGAGTTAGAAGTACAAAACAGGGATTTTTAAAGAAAAATGTGGGAGGATTTCAATATAAACAAAGTAAAGACTGTTTTTCCTTTGATGCAAATAAAACTTGGTTCTCGTGAGTCGTGAGACTAGCATATTGTCACCAGAGTTTATGCTATGTCTATGTCCTATGTCATCCGCTGGAATACCACTTTCTTGTGAACACATGTACGGCGGTTAGCGAAATCTAGAAATTATGGTTTATAAAGTTTTAAATATGGATATTTTTCTTGCAAAAAACACATCAAATTGCTTCAGAAGGCCTTTATTAACCTCCGAAGCCGTGTGGAGCACTTTTTATGATGGATGGATGCACTTTTTTTGACTTAAAAGACTCAACACCCATTCACTGCCATTATAAAGTTTGAAAGAGCCAGGACATTTTTTAACGTAACTCCAATTGTATTCATCTGGAAAAAGAAAGTCATATACACCTAGGATGGCTTGTGGTTGAGTAAATCATGAGGTAATTTTCATTTTTGGGTGCTCTCTCTTTAAAATAATGTTAAAAAACACATTATTGCACATTGACACATTGTTTGAATTTCGCTATAGGAAGAATTTTGCTATAAAACTATTCTGACTTTATTCTCTAAACATTTAGACTTTATTCTCAAAAAATTTAGACTTTATTCTCTAAACATTCCGACTTTATTCTCGAAACATTCCGACTTTATTCCCAAAACATTACAACTTTATTCTTGAAACATTTCAACTTTATTCTCGAAACCTTTTGATTTTATTCTCAAAAACATTTTGACTTTTTTTTCTCAAAACATTTCAACTTTATTGTAGAAATTTCAACTCTATTCTCGAAACATTCCGACTTTATTCTCAAAACATTCAATCTTTATTCTTGAAACATTCAGAACATTCCGGATTTCCATATAAACCAAATGGATGGATGCAATTTTTCGGACTTAAAAGACTCAACAACCATTCCCTGCCATTATAAAGCTTGAAAGAGTCAGGACATTTTTTAATGTATGCGTCTGGAAGAAGAAAGTTATATACACCTAGGATGGCTTGAGGTTGAGGTAATTTTCATTTTCGGGTGCACTATGGCTTTCAAACTTTTTTTCTAGTCGTATCCTTTATTTTTAAGAAAAAAATCTTTTGTTTGTATATATTTTCTTTAAAGTCCAATGTTGAACATATAGCAGCATTTTGCTGTCTGTATTACCATGTGTTTTCTAATATTTCATGGTAATATGCTGTACTTTACAATAATTATGATGCACATTGACTGAAGCACTTAGCCTTTACATAAATAAATATGAAACCCCTCACTTAATATGCTTTTACTGTACAGAGATAAGAAGTCTTAAAGGCCGTGCTCTGGATTTAGCAAGCTATCGGAGAAAAATTTTAAGAGCTAATAAACGTTTCCAGCAGGAATGTGTGACTACCTTGTATGGGCATGAAAATCAAGAGCATCTCTTTCTATTATCTTTTTGCATCGAAAAGAGTTTACTTTACTGTAATGTGGTTTAAATAAGAGGGATGTCTAAAGGTGGTGAGGTGGAAGGTTAAACACAGATAAAAACGCTTTATCTTCTCTCATTCCAGGACTGTTTTAATAGCGGTACGGAAAGCAGGGGTTCCTCTTCCTGAATGGTGCTGATGTCATGGAGTATCACCTCTCCGTGAAGGAACAGTCCTGAGGTGAGAATGTGAGGGGTCAAAATCTGGCTCTTGTAATGTTTCAGATCTTTTTTTGCATCTCCATCAGTTTTTTCCACTCATCTGTCTTTCAGATGAAAGAGAAAAGTGTATATTTGACATTCTGACATCCAAAAACAGTCAAATTCTGTCCAGTCCCATACTGCATGGTGCATTCTGCTGGAGGGTGACACAGAAATGTCAGAATTAACCCAATTCTTAGCCTTTAACATTTACAATTCTTACAAAAAAACACATCAAATTGCTTCAGAAGGCCTTTATTAACCTCCGAAGCCGTGTGGAGCACTTTTTATGATGGATGGATGCACTTTTTTTGACTTAAAAGACTCAACACCCATTCACTGCCATTATAAAGTTTGAAAGAGCCAGGACATTTTTTAACGTAACTCCAATTGTATTCATCTGGAAAAAGAAAGTCATATACACCTAGGATGGCTTGTGGTTGAGTAAATCATGAGGTAATTTTCATTTTTGGGTGCTCTCTCTTTAAAATAGTGTTAAAAAACACATTATTGCACATTGACACATTGTTTGAATTTCGCTATAGGAAGAATTTTGCTATAAAAAAATCTAAAAAAAATATAAAAAAATAACCTTTTCACCCTTGTCACACCCACATCTGTCATAACATTTACTTTCAGAGCCACAATGGTTGGTTGGCTCGCTACAAATAATGAATGGAAGACATTAAATATTATTTTAAATCATTTACTGTATTGTACCGTGAATAAAACAGCTTGTGAATAGTTACTTATATACCTCAGAAAAGACAATATAACTTATCTAAACGAGTTGGAGTCCACTTCCACCTTTCGAATGTTTCATTGTTGTTTTTAATTTAATACATGTGAGGAATGAAAAATTGTACGCCACAGACATTTTTGCGGTGTGGGTGGTGGAGTTTTTACAAAGAAAATTTGTAAATTGTAATCAAAAAGACGATTGATTCACATATACAGCGATCTGTTCCAACATTAAAAAGTGTTAAAAAACACATTATTGCAGATTTTGAAAGCTGAGACTTTGTTTTATATTAAAAGTATTCTCGAAACATTCCGGCTTTATTCTTAAAACCTTCCAAATTTATTCTCTAAACATTCCGACTTTATTGTCTAAACATTTAGACTTTATTCTCAAAAACATTTAGACTTTATTCTCAAAACATTTGAACTTTATTCTCAAAACATTCCGACTCTATTCTCTAAACATTTCGACTTTTTTCTCGAAATATTCACGAAACATTATGACTTTATTCTCTAAACATTTAGACTTTATTCTCAATAACATTTTGACTTTATTCTTAAAACATTTAAACTTTATTCTTGAAACATTCCGACTCTATTCTCGAAACCTTTTGACTTTATTCCCAAAACATTACAATTTTATTCTTGAAACCTTTTGACTTTATTCTCAAAAACATTTCGACTTTATTCTAAAAACATTTCGACTTTATTCTAAAAACATTTCAACTTTATTCTAAAAACATTTCAACTTTATTCTCAAAATTTCAATTTTATTCTTGAAACATTCTGATTTTATTCTTGAAACATTCTGAATTTATTTTCAAAACAAATTGAATTTTTTCTTTATTCTCAAAATTTCGAATTTATTCTCAAAACATTTCGACTTTATTCTTGAAATATTTCAACTTTTTTCTCGAAATATTTCAACTTTATTCTTAAAATTTCAGCTTTATTCTCGAAACATTCCGACTTTATTCCCAAAACATTACGACTTTATTCTTGAAACATTTCGACTTTATTCTTAAAATTTTTACTTTATTCTTGAAATTTTTACTTTATTCTTGAAATTTTTACTTTATTTTTGAGACATTTCAACTTTATTTTCAGAAAATCTGAACTTCATTCTCGAAATTCCGACTTTATTCTAAAAACATTGCGACTTTATTCTTGTAATTTCTGCTTTATTCTCAAAATATTACAACTTTAATCCCGTAATTTTACTTTTTTTATGTGGCACTAAAACGCCATTGTAAAAAGTATGTGATGATAGAATTTTTTATTTTTGGATCACCAACTGTAAGACTATTTGTTTGTAACATTTACACAACCTTTATACAACGTTACGCCTGTTAGGTTAGGGTCTGTTTTTCACAAACTGTCCAGGTCAGTGTAACCTTTTTCTCAAAAAGTAATTGAATCGATTCACGTCTGCTTACTGTTTGATTGCTAACCCGCCCGTGAGTGTACAAACCTTTAGCATTATTTCATGGCTGTGCTTGGCTTGTTTTGGCATTACACAACACAATCATTTCCCTTCCCCTGAGACTGATTCACTAGAGAGCTGGTCCATGCTTGCTGAAAGAATGCACCTCATGGAATGCCGGTCTTTGTATCACTGTAACTTTCGAGCCAAGTCTCATGAACAATACAAACTGTCACAGACTTGTTTGGATGTTACTTAGTTGCACCTCCTTTGCCTTGAAATGCTAAGCTGGAGGATTTGAGCTGGAGTGAATTAGAGGGATAAGATAATGTAAAAGCAGTGGTAAGCACTCATGATTTACCGTTTCTTTTCTATATACAAACCTGATGTCAGAATCATTTATGTAACATACATCAGCTTTATGAAAATAAACCAAATCTTATTGTTTCTGCTTTCATGATTACAAGGTCTCAGTTATGTTAAAGCCTATACATATAACCAGTCTTTATATTTTCCTCATGCAGTTTTTCTGAAATTGAATACCATTTATTCCACTAAATGAATTGGTAACAGCATGTCCCAGTGTTTTCACAAACATGCTGTACTGATAAGTCTGTGGCTTTGGAATTCTTAGTGTCTGAGGTAATGGAGTAAACGCAGAAATGTATGGGGCAATCGTTTCAGCGGGAGTGTTTGCACCCTCGCTGGGACTCGCAGTGTAAGGTGATCAGGCAGGTTATGCTAATCGCTTATGTACATTTACATGAATTGCTGTGAAACAAAATCATATGCAGTGTTTGTGTAATATTTGCTATCCTAATTTGCATCTTTACAGAAACCTCCAGTGTTTATATATGATAATGTGAAGAACTGAAATAGCTCATGTAGAACATCTTTGGGTCATATTTCATCCCAGAACCATTTTTACACAGCTGTGTACATTTCTGTTTTAATTTTACCAAAATAAGAGGGATCATACAAAATGCATGTTATCTTTTTATTTAGTACCAACCTGAATCAGATATTTCACATAAAAGATGTTTACATATAGTCCACAAGATAAAATAATAGTTGAATTTATAAAAATTACTCAGTTCAAAAGTTTACATACACTTGATTCTTAATACTGTGTTGTTACCTGAATAATCCACAGCTGTTTTTTTTTTGTGATAGTTGTTGATGAGTCCCTTGTTTGTCCTGAACAGTTAAACTGCCTGCTGTTCTTCTTAAAAAAATCCCGCAGGTCCCACAAATTCTTTCCAAAAAGACAATAACTGTGTGATTTTGAGAATCATCTTTTCACACTGAGGAGAACTGAGGAAATCATGAGCAACTATTACAGAAGGTTCAAACACTCACTAATGCTTTAGAAGGAAACGCGAATAAGAATCGTGGGGTGAAAACTTTTGAACAGAATAAAGATGTGTAAATTTTTTCTTATTCTACCTTTTCCCAGAAGACAAAATAAGTAAAATTACTTATTGTAAAAAGATCTTCAAATTCCATGCTCTTAATGCATCGTGTTTCCTTCTGGAGCATCCGTGAGCATTTGAACCTTCTGTAATAGTTGCTTATGAGTACCTTAGTTGTCATCAGTGTGAAAAGATGGATCTTAAAATCATATTAAGAATTAAACTTTTGACTTTAACTTTGAAGCTGCAATTTGGATCTTCAACCTATAGATACCTGTTGAAGTCCACTATATGGATAAAATCCTGGAATGTTTTCTTCAAAAACCTTAATTTCTTTCTGATTAAAGAAAAAAAAGACATGAACATCTTGGATGAGTAAATTATCAGTAAACTAATCCTGAAGGCAGTACAAAAACAAGTATTTAGTAAAAAACTAAGAAGCACTGGTGCTTGTTTTTTAAAACCATGCCTTTAATATTTGACACTAATGCTGACTATTTTGTGACATTTTTTTTCTTACGACTTGAAGGTGATGAAGTGATGCATACTGTACATTGTTTTCTATAACTGTTGTGCTAGAGTTAATGTGAGAATGCGAAAACCTGCTCGGCTTCTTCTGTCAGCAGGCTGTAACTTCTCTTGAGTTTCTTGAAAGATTTTTGTCATGCTAACACAGTCAGCTATCTTCATCACAACACAACAGCTTGCAGCCATGCTGTTGTGCAGATCAAAGCTTTTAATGTCACTTATCTACTTTTGCGCTCATATACACATGTAAGAAAGACTCTGTCTTGTATTCTACTAAGCGTAGTGTTTTGCCCCAAACTGAGCTCTTGCTTTCAGATCATAAATCTGATAGCACTGAAATAAAGAGGACACTGTTTATACAAAACACCTCCTCAAGCAACAGCACCAGTTTATTCCCGTTGCCATACCAACGCTTTGGTAAACTGCAACAGTGTGGAAAGATTAACAGTTGTGTGAAGTGGGTTCACCGGGCACTGGGTGAAATGCTTAGCGATCCACCAGCAACTCATTTCTTGCAGTGGCTAAATGGTGCAATAATGCGAGAAAACAACTGTAGTTTGGGGCTATTTATGTTATATCGCGTTCACATTTTTGCAGAAATGCAATGGTTACCATCGTTTCTATCAGATTTTAATAATAGTTTATGGTTTGGGACAAGTTAATCCAGATTTCAAATCTCATACTTCAACTTTTTGATCTATTATAACAAAGAAAAAAAAGAACCCCACTAACCCCATAAAATGCACTTTTCTAAACGTTTTTTTTTTTTTAAATATATATCTTCTTTTTTTGTTCCACAGAAAAAGTAGACTGGAGATCCATCTTTCTATACATCATACATGGAAAACCAACAAACCGAACAACTTCTTGGTCATGTTTGCGGCATTTGAGGAGATTCCTGCATCATGTGGAAGGAGTTTCCCAACCTCACCTCTCTCCCAGACAGCAAGGGTGGGTTCAGTTGCTCTTTAATGACAATATATTGAGCAAGCCGTGCATTACCCAATTTCATTAGCTAATATTTCTCTCTTTCTCTCTTCCTCCCTCTCTCTTTCTGTCTGTTTCTGTCTTTCATTGCTGCAGTCTAAACTGAAGACACACATGGGCCTTTCACACCACTTCTGGAAAATTCCTCTCCCCTCCGTCTTTGCTTTAGGGAGGATACGCTCATTGAGCTCGCACTTATATCTGTGTGCCCGCCCTCATGTAGGTTATACGCCCTGTGGGCATCTGTGGACTGAGAGGTGTGCCAGGGCAGGGCTTTTTCAATAGGATTCTTTCCTTCACAGGTACTGTTATACTACTGTTCAAACGGTTAGACTTTTCAGTGTTTTTGAAAAAGTCTGTAATGTATGGAAGCTCGTTTCAGCCACTTTCACAGTTTTGACTTTTTTTTCTCAGAATTGTGGGATATAAACTTGCAATAGCAAGTTATAACTCAGAATTGCAAGATATAAATTCGAAATTCAGATTTTTTGCTCGGAAATGTGTGATATAAAGTCGAAATCTGACCTTTTTTCTCAGAATTCCGAGTATGTATATCACAGTTCTGATGTTTTTTCTAGCAATTGCGAGATATAAACTCACAATTGTGACTTTTGATATAAACTCATAATTCATAAAGTCCGAATTGTGAGAAACAAATTTGCAATTTTGACTTTTTTCCTCAGAATTTCAATTTTGTATCTCGCAATTCTGACATTTTTTCTAGCAACTGAAATATAAACTTGCAATTGTGATTTATAAACTCAGAATTGTTAGATATAAACTCGCAATTGAGACATCAAGTCAGAACTGCGAGATATAAACTTGCAATTTTGACCTTTTTTCTCAAAGTTGTGAGATATAAACGTGCAATTTGCAAGTTATAAACTCAGAATTGCAAGATATAAACTTGAAATTTTGACTTTTTTCTCAGAATTATCTCACAGTTCTGATGTTCTTTCTAGCAATTGCAGGATATAAACTCACAATTATGCCTTTTTTTTCTCAAAATTGCAAGATATAAACTCAAAATTCTGACTTTTTCTCAGAAATGCATTATATAAACTCGCAATTGTGAGAAATAAAGTCAGAATTGTGAGATACAAACTTGCAATTCTGACTTTTTTTCTGCAAATGTTAAGTTTGTGTCTCGCAATTCTGACATTTTTTCTAGCAATTGAGATATAAACTTGCAATTGCGATTTATAAACTCAGAATTGTGAGATATAAACTTGCAATTTTGACTTTTTTTCTTAGAATTGTGAGATATAAACTTGCAATTTGCAAGTTATAAACTCAGAATTGCGAGATATAAACTCGCAATTAAGACATGCAGTCAGAATTGCGTGAAATAACTCGAAATCTGACTTTTTTTTCAGAAATATGTGATATTAACTCGCAATTGAGACATGAAGTCAGAATTGTGAAATATAAACTTGCAATTGGCAAGTTATAAACTCAGAATCGCAAGATATAAACTCGAAATTCTGACTTTTTTCACACAGTTCTGATGTTTTTTCTAGCAGTGGCAGGATATAAACTCACAATTATGCCTTTTTTTCTCAGAATTGTAAGATATAAACTTGCAGTTGAGACATGAAGTCAGAATTGCAAGATATAAACTAAAAATTCTGACTTTTTTCTCAGAAATGCATGATATAAACTCGCAATTGCGAAAAATAAAGTCAAAATTGTGAGATACAAACTTGCAATTCTGACTTTTTTTCAGAATTGTGAGACATAAACTTGCAATTGAGACATGAAGTCAGAATTACGAGATATAAGACTTTTTTCTCAGAAATGCATGATATAAACTCGTAATTGTGAAAATATAGTAAGAATTGTGTGATACAAACTTGCTATTCTGACATTTTACCTCAGAATTTTTAATTTGTATCTCGCAATTCTGATGTTTTTTTTTCTAGCGATTGTGGAATATAAACTCTGAGATGTAAACTTGCAATTGACTTTTTTTTTTCAGAAATATAAAATAAACTCACAATTGAAGAATAAAGTCAGAATTGTGATATACAAACTCGCATTTTTGACTTTTTCCCCTCAATTTAAAGTTAATATCTTGCAATTCAGATTTTTTCCAGCTATTGTGAGATACAAACTCGCAATTCTAACTTTTTTCCTCAGAATTTCGAGTTTGTTTCTAGCAATTCTCGCTTTTTTAGCAATTGTGGGATATAAAAACTTTTTTTCTCAGATAAGATGTAAACTTAGTTATAAACTCTCAGTTGAGACATATACTCAGATTTGTAAGATTTAAACTTGAAATTCTAACTTCCTTCTTAGAAATAGGTGATAAAAACTTGCAATTGAGACATGAAGTCAGAATTACGTGATATAAACTCGAAATCTGACCTTTTTTCTCAGAGTTTTGAGTTCGTATCTCGCAATTCTGATGTTTTTCTAGCAGTTGTGGGATATAAACTCAAAATTCTGACTTTTTTCTCAGAAATGCATTATATAAACTCGCAATTGCGAGAAATAAAGTCAGAATTGTGAGATACAAACTTGCAATTCTGACTTTTTTCCTCTGAATTTCGAGTTTGTGTCTTGCAATTCTGACATTTTTTGTAGCAATTATGGGATATAAACTCACAATTCTGATATTTTTCCTCAGAATTGTGACAAACTCATAACATAATGAATGTCAATAGGGTTCAAAATAATGTTTGTCCTCATTGACTTTCATTGTATGGACAAATAAAACCTCTGAAACATTTTTCAAATTATCTTTTAGTGTTCCACGTAAGAAAGTAAGTCATGCAGGTTTGGAACGGCTTTGAGCATGAATAAATTATCCCAGAGTTTTCATTTTTGCGCGAACTATTCTTTTAAACTTCAAGTATTTCTCCCACATAACCCAAGATGCTCCATCTTATTGGCCTCCAGAGTTCAGTCAAAGCCAGTTATCTTTCAAACAGACATATCAATGGCCAAGACCCTATTTTCTGCCAAACATTTGGGGTCTTTCCATGCAATAAATTTAGCAACTCACAATGAACTCCAAGGAGACAGGGGAGGAATGACATATTTGTGAATTCCCAAGTGTCCCTCAGCTCTGCTTCCACTGTATAATGGTCGCGGTTAGCTGCTATAGACACACCTCTGTGTTCACAGCTCATCCGTTTGGGAAGAATTTATGTGTGTTGTATAAGAGAAACAGAACGAGTGAGTAAAAGCGGGAGGCTGAAAAGATAGCGACACGCCCTGATAAAACATTTTTTAATATCTTCCAGATGATATTGCAATGCTGATGCTTGGTTTCAAAACATCCTCTGATTCATGTCAATGCATCCAGCTGGTGCGTGCCCTGTTGTTGTCAAGTCACGTGTCCGCATTTCCAAAATTCCACCAGACCTGGCCCTCTTAAATAAACAGTCAGCCGACAAGAGAAATATGTCAGTCATTTAAAAAGATCAATAAATAAAATAAAATAATTATAAATAATTTCAACTTGTTTTGTTAAATAAAAAGAATGGAAAAAGTTAAAATAATTTAAAAGGTCAAATATACGCAGTAATATGATTATGCTTGTGTGAAAAGCTGTAGCTCGAGGAAATGGGAGTATGCCAGGTATCTTTTCCTAAACAATGTGCCATGCTTGGGCAGCAACTTCATGTATAATGCGCTTCCAGTGACGCACTATTCTTTTCTGTACAGGCCGCTCCTATTCCCCTCAGGTGCTGTCTTCTCTTATTCACATTTAATGCAAATATGCTATCCAGAGCACCAGTATCTTAGTTACATTTGTTTACAATGTAAAAAAAAACTTTGACTGTGTGTTTAAAAAGTGAGTGTGTTTACATGCGGATTAAGGCTAAGGTCATGTTGCCCCTCAGTATTTTCTAGGGTTGGGTAAAAAAAAATGTGACCCACAAAACCAGTCATAAGGGTCGATTTTTTGACATTGAGATTTATACATCAAGCTGAATAAATAAGCTTTTCGTTGATGTATGGTTTGTTAGGATAGGACGATATTTGGCCAGACATTGGCCAATTGGCTATTTAAAAATCTGCGACAAAAAAAAAAATCTAAATATTGAGAAAATTGCCTGTGTCCAAATTAAATTCTTAGCAATGCATATTTACTAATCAAAAAATAAGTTTTGATATATTTGTGGTCGGAAATATACCCCGCCTCCCATCCAATGAATCGTAATAAGCTTTGTGCTTTTTACTTGTGATGTAAGTCTCAGATTTTTTAAATTCTGTCCACTTTATTACAATATTCTGTTTAATGTGGAGTGACAGATTGCTGTAGTGCCTCTGCTCAACAGAAGCAGGACGTGAACTGATGATCTCCTCCACTTTAAAACCTGTTTTAGCACGAAATAAACCATAATGAAGCAAAGGTATGTTAAAAGAAAGTGTACAACTTACCAAAATCTGTATCCTGTTTCATGTAATCGCTCAATCAGTGTTTCAACCACATTTACCTAAAAAAAACATATTCTGTGACCACGTTAGTCAGCTAGAAAATGAACTCTAGAAAGGAGAATTTTGCTAAATATATGCTCCATGTAACAACTTTTAAGGTTCATTTAAATGTTTATATTTCAAAACTCGAATTGGAGTAGAAATATAGTTATTGAATTTTAAAGTTAATATTATAACTTTATATTTTATAACTTTTTATAAAAGTCATTGAGTGTTATTCAGGTGTTTGTATACAAATCGGTTCATTTTAACCTTCAATATTCCAGTAATGTAGTACAAACTGACTCTCATGTACACTTCACAGCATTAGTTAGGAGATTTTTTTTGCCATGTACTGTACCTGATATATATCCAAAAAATCGCTATCGAACTGAATCGGAAACAAATTGTGAAATTTGTGTCAGTACCCAGTCCTAGTATTTTCGTTTTCTTGTGAGCAGTCGCAATATTTAGAGTTTTTTTAGTCCCACACTAAAATAAAAAGAAATTCAAGAATGCAGTTTTAAGCCTATTACGATATTAAGTCATAATAGGCCTAAGGCTTCATTCTCAAAACATGACTTAATTCTTGTAATGTTATAAATTTATTCTTAAGCTTAGCTCAATCATAAATTTCGGGTACAGAATTGTGATTGGATAATGCTGAAAATAAAGTAATTTTGAGAATTATTACACATAAAAAGTGGTTTGGAAATGAAATGGGGAATGCTTAGCCTGTAGCTGACATATGGGTTGGATTTTTGGGGATGAAACAGTGACGCTTTTGAAGTTTGAGCATTGTAGTAAACTGATCCCACCATGGTTATAAACAAAATACAAAAACATGCATATGTTGACAACTAGATATTGTAATCAAATTGCACATTCAAACAGTCATGATGTAATCCAAAGAGTATGGCACCGTCGTAAACGGATAGTTTACCAAAAAAGTACTTATTCATGAGTTTCTTTCTTCTTTTGTACATTAAACAAAGATCTTTTGAGAAATGTCTCAATGATTTTTATAGTCCATGCAATGGAAGTAATGGACCTTAATGTGATTTGGTTGCCAAAGTTTTACAAAATATCTTTTTTGTGACAGATTTTTAATTTTTTGGGTGAACTATACCTTTAAAGGATTAGTTCACCTCCAGAATTAAAATTTACCCCATGTCATCCAAGATGTTCATGTCTTTCTTTCTTTAGTCAAAAAGAAATGAAGGTTTTTGAGGAAAACATTCCAGGATTTTTCTCCATATAGTGGACTTCAATGGAGATCAGTGGGTTGAAGGTCCAAATTGCAGTTTCAAAGTAACTTTGTTGTGATTTGAAGAATTTACGATACATTTATGATACAGTTTTACATTTTAGAATATAATCTTCCATCTTTTCCCATTCAGGTAGATGCCTCCCATCAACATCACATTGAAGAAGACTAATGACGCCTCTTATGTCTACTACGCCTCATTGAAACATCCTTCAACCATCTTCCTATCTGGAGATCTATACCTGACAAACACATTGTGTGAGAAGCAAAGATGAGCTGCGTAAATAGTCGGAAGCTCTCGGTCTGAGCCACATGGTAAAAGTAGCCATCTCTCACAGGAACCATTTTCACATCTCCTGTCCAAAAAGAGCTGCAGTCATTTCCTCATGCTACTGCGAGCTGGAGGACAATGCGAGCCAGAGGATGAGGGTGTGTCTTAGGCCTCGGGGGGGAAGATTTATGCTCTCTGTCCCATTTGTATGGGCTTCCACTGACAGGAGGAGTTCCCCTCTCCAGAACACGAGTGCTCCCACACAGTCGACCCACGTGGCGAGCAGGGATGTCCTCGGATAATTTTAGCCAGCTGACGTCGCTTTGGGTTCCTACCTTACATCTGTTCCTCTTTTTGTTCCTGATGTCTGCCATTAACTGTATCCCCTTTTCGTCTCCGAACTTTAATGTCAAACACATGTGCTTCTGCAAGGAACAAAGTCATTTGAGAGAAACTCATGTTAGAACCAAACCACAAGTTTCTGCCTTATTCAAAGTTCTGCCCAAATTTTGGACCCCATTGACTTGCACTGTTTGCAAGTTGGAACATTTTTCAAAATATCTTCTCCGCTGAAGAAAGTCAGGTTTAGAACTACATTGAAGGTGAACTATGAATCACTTTGACTTGAACATTAGTTCCTCAATAATACCCTGGATACCTGATTCATCTCTGCATGTGGCACATCAGGGAAAATCTCACAGAGAGCTTACATTCATCACAACTTGAACACATCCTGCCTGGAGTCTGTTGCAGGAAAGAGTGGGTCACCGCAGCATTATGTAATGGGCTCTTTGCTGTCATGGCAACGCGGTGGGAACTGGAACTGTGTATTCGTGTGGTGGGAGGCTGTGGCGTGTGTTGACAGAATGTTCCTCGCGATGGGTTCCTGGATGGGCTTGGCTATAAACACTCAGTCAGGGAGTTCCCTCTCTGCCACAGTTCGGGTTTGGAGTTCTGCGCAGGTTTGTGTTACTACGTTTTTGGTCACAACCACTCATTTTTTATTTTTCCACAAGAATCTACAAGTTTTGCACAGTACTCTGCCTGGAAAAGAGATGTTTTCTTGCTAGAGCAATTCAACTAATGTTCTAGGTTATGAAAAAAATCATTGGCAAACACTTAACTCTGACCTTTGCTTTCAACCTCTTAAAAGAGCCAGTGTTACAGTCATATCATGAACTTTTAGTTTATTTCACATCACTTTCCTGTCACCTTTGTTCTAGTTTTCCCCGCCAACCATCAGTCAACATGGACACTCATTAGTCAGCACGCCTGTTCTCCCTTTAGTTAATTATCCCTGTGTATTTAAAGGATTAGGTCACTCCTGAATTAAAATTTCCTGATAATTTACTCACTCCCATGTCATCCAAGATTTAAAAGAAATTAAGGTTTTTGAGGAAAACATTCCAGAATTTTTCTCCATATGTTGGACTTTAATAGGGATCAACGGGTTGAAGGTCCAAATTGCAGTTTCATTGCAGCTTTAAAGGGGTCTACATTGATCCCAGCCGAGAAATAAGGGCTTTATTTAGGGAAACGGTCATTTTGGAAAAGAAAAGAAAAGAAAAATGTACATACTTTTTTAACCACAAGTGCACATTTTGCAGTAGCTCTGTGATATGCGTCTACAACTTCATGCATTAGGTAATCTTATTGGAAAGGTCAAGCGTTAGTTTTTCGTAATCCAGTTCTAAAGGGTAAGGTAAAACTACATCTCATTTTCTCCTTTTTGCATTTTTTTGTAAAGGCCGTTTGACTTAGTCTTTGCATATTGGCTGTGTAAACACTGGGTCAGTATGTCTGCCTACGTCATGCGTGACTTTTCCAATGTAATTACATAATGCATGAAGTCGTGAACACAGAGCTAGTGCAAGATGAGCATTTGCGGTTAAAAAATATACAAGTTTTGATTTTTTACAAAATAACCAATCGTTTCTCTAGATAAGACCCTTATATCTTGTCTGGGATCGTGTAGAGCCCTTTGAAGCTGCATTGAAACCTGTTGATCCCCATTGAAGTCCACCAAGTGGAGAAAAATCCTGGAATGTTTTCCTCAACCTTAACTTCTTTTCGACTGAAGAAAGACATGAAGATCTTGGATGACATAGGGGTGTGTAAATTATCAGGAAATTTTAAATCTGGAGTGAACTAATCCTTTAAGTTCCTCTGCATTCACTCTTTAGTTGTCCAGTATTGTTTGTGCAATGCATACTGTTTCGTATCTTGCCGTACTGTTTGGATTACCTACTGTTGTTTTCTTTAATAAACTGTGTTCTTTTGAATCGTCTTCATCATCTTTTGGGACTAAACGTTATGGAATACTGTACCCCATGGAATACACAACTAAGTTTGCTGCTGTGGGACAGAGGAGCCACAATTTTTTTTGGAGTTTATAGAGAGATTTTGTCTCCTCGTTGTCTCAAAGTCCCTTCAACGATAAGACCCTGAAATCATTGTTCTGGACTGGGGTGAATTATCATGATCCAGTTGACCTCCCAGACATCACAGGACTTGACTGGAAGGAGGTTGTCATCAGATGTCTGAAGAGTGGCTATCCTCAGTCCAGAACACATCTTGACCCAGAGCCCAGCCAGCCACCACCCCACTGCATGGAGCATTTGCCCGACAGAAGAGCTAGCGCAACAAGATGTGATTGAGCCTGCCATAGCCCTGGAGCTTGAGCCCAATGACACGTCTGACTAGGTGCGCAAGCCGGCAACATTGCATATGCACAAAGGATTTTTAGTAGTGTATGAAGGAATGGAGAGAATACCCACCCACACTCCCGCCGCTAAGGGTGAGCTACAACTGGCCTCTGCAAAAATTTCATATGTTTTTGAAATTCCGTCCAGCCCTGAATGGTCTGTCATCCCGCTGGTTTCCATCCAGTCCTGAATGGTCTGTCATCCCTCTGGTTCTGTCCAGCCCTGAATCGTCTCTCATCCTGCTGGTTTCCATCTAGTCCTGAACGGTCTGTCATCCCGTTGCTTCCATCCAGTCCTGAATCGTCCGTCATCCCATTGGTTCCGTCCAGTCCTGAATCGTCTGTCATCCCGTTGCTTCCATCCAGTCCTGAATCGTCTGTCATCCCGTTGGTTCCGTCCAGTCCTGAATCGTCTGTCATCCCGTTGCTTCCATCCAGTCCTGAATCGTCCGTCATCCCATTGGTTCCGTCCAGTCCTGAATCGTCTGTCATCCCGTTGCTTCCATCCAGTCCTGAATCGTCTGTCATCCCGTTGCTTCCATCCAGTCCTGAATCATCTGTCATCTCACTGGTTCCGTCCAGTCCTGAATCGTCTGTCATCCCGTTGCTTCCATCCAGTCCTGAATCGCCTGTCATCCCATTGGTTCCGTCCAGTCCTGAATTGTCTGTCATCCCGTTGTTTCCATCCAGTCCTGAATCGTCTGTCATCCCATTGGTTCCGTCCAGTCCTGAATCATCTGTCATCTAACTGGTTCCATCCAGTCCTGAATCATCTGTCATCTCACTGGTTCCGTCCAGTCCTGAATCGTCTATCATCCCTTTGCTTCCGTCCAGTCCTGAATCTCCTGTCATCCCGCTGATTTCCGTCTAGTCCTGAATGGTCTGTCATCCCATTGCTTCCATCCAGTCCTGAATCGTCTGTCATCCCATTGGTTCCATCCAGTCCTGAATTTCATCTTGGCCCTTCGACACATTTGCTCCGCCTTGGGTCCTTGCTCCCTTGTCTCCACCGTGGCCTGTCATCCCACTAGCTTCACCGGGCTCCCTCATCTCTCGGGCTCTACCTTGATCTGTCGTCGACCCTCCTCCACCATGCGATTCCACTCCTCCGACTTCGCCTTTTCCCTACATCCCTCTGGCTCCATTTGGCTCCTCCTTCCCTCCAGCTTCACCATGGTCCTTAGTCGCTCCTGCTCCGTTACAGCCTTCCGGGTCCCCACCTCAATCATAAGAGCTGTAGACTTCACCTTGACCCTCCAGACCCATTGTGTCACCCTGGCTCTCCGGCTCTCCGTCTCTCCATCTCCGCCCTGGGCTCCTCCTCCATCGGCTCCATCTCTGTCACTCTTCCCTCCTGATGTCGTCAGCCTTATCTCCTCCAAGGCTCCTCCTTCCATCAACTACACTGTGGGCTATCATCCCTACTTTGCTCTGAGCCTTTTGCAGCAGATATCATCTATCTTCGCCGCTGGGGTTCATCACCATCCGCCTGTTGTCAGTACTCCTCCCACCATCTGGTTGTTCCCTTTTGCTCTCCAGCTCTTCGCTAGATCTTCGTACTCCTCTGGAGCTTCCACCTTCCCTTCTCTGCTAGACTTCATGGTGAAAAATGGGGCCTTCTCATGTACTTTTAACTAGTTTTGTCCCAGTTTTCCCGCTAACCATCAGTCACCATGGACACTCAATAATCAGCACACCTGTTCTCTCTTTAGTTTGTTATCACTGTGTATTTAAATGTTCACTCCTCAGTTGTCTGGTATTGTTTGTGCAGTGTACTGTAGCTTGGCGTAATGTTTGGACTACCTACTGTTTCCCCAACATTGCCGGAAATTTCTGTAATTTATGAAACAACACTTCACCACCACTGATGGAATTTTCCGGCTTACCATGTTTTCATGGTGTACAGGAGAAGGCGCCATTATGCATCTTCTGAAAGAGTACTAAGTCTCTGAATCAAAACACGGCGAAGAAGCAGAAACAAGTGATTGTATAAGTAAGCATATACATATGTATCAAAACTGCCTAACGTTACAGAATAAAATGTCGCAAGCTTGGGGGGTTGATGGAAGCGATCGACTCTATCTATGCATCTATGAAGAAAAGAAAGTTTTAGATTTCATTAATGTACATACTATACTGACTAACTGTATCAATTATGACGCTTCTGTCATTCATCTAGAATTTGGTTGCATGCTTACTGTGCATCTGGGCTTCAATTAATTATAAAGTGCTGGTCCAGGGCAAGTTCTTTAATGAAATGGTAGCATCCATTTGAGCAGAGCCGTCTATATCATTTGTGGGAGACAGGAATGTTGCATTATGAGGCGAGTATGACTCACTGAACTTAAACGAGGGATACAAAAAATGAAACAGACATTTTCCCTTGTGGTTTGTAGTATGCTGGCATTAGGAATGATGGATGTAAAGACTGAACAGTGAAGAACAGTTACGGGTCGTCACATGTCAGACAGTGTGTTTATAATGACTTGTTTCTGGTGCTAATGGGAGCAGAGGTCTGATAAGGGCCGTATCCACTGGGTGAGCCCCTTCCTGATAAAGAAGGTACTGTCTGCATCACTCTGAATCACTCGACCCTGTGTTTGTGTGTTTTTTATTGTATCCAGGCAAAGGCAGTCTGAAGTTTCCATCCTTCAGCTCGGAGCAGCACTTTCCTGAACTCCGGCCAGGAAAATGTGTGTCGGCTTGGCAGCTCGACTGTGGGAAGACTATGGGCAAAAACTGGTGGAGTTTTACGCAAAGGGCTTTATATAGCCTTACAGCTCCTCGGGACTCCCTCTTTGGTGCAGACAGACCGAGAGGTATCAATAGAGGGATACTACACAGCAAGAGCTGCAATTACAGGAACATAATGAGTGAAAATGAGAGACGACTGAGTTTGGCTTGGTAAAATGAGCGTATGGTTTAAAATTGTAAAACAGACATTCTATAGAGAATTTTTTTGTGTGATCTACTCATGTGAGTCCACTTACATGAGTTTGACCCCTGGGACCAATGGTCTGTTACCTCCAGATAAAGCTTTAATTTCATGTTCAGCTGCACAAGAAAAACAAATGCTATTCCCCGGTCTCTGCTAATTACTGCCGTCCCGTTTCAGGAAGAAGTTTGGCCCCCTCCTCCTGTTTTCTCTGTTATCTACTGTACACAACTTCCTGTATGAGCACTGAGGCTGGTTGGTATTTTCATATTTTGTGATGTCCAAAGCATCTGTTCTTAACAAAACCACAGTATTCCTAGATATCCTACAACAAATTACGTCCAGATCCAGTGAAACAGAACACATAAAAAAATTGCATTTCCAATTGAACCATGATTGAACGACCATCTTGTTATGTCTGTCTTGGAAACCAAACCAGTGTCACCACAGTGCTCAGTGTCTTCTTAACACTTTACAGATGCTTCAAAGGACTTGCTGGCAATGCAGTTGCTCTGCTTTTTGAATCCACATAGTTCACTGTACGCATTTCCTCTGGGATACTCATACGAATGATATAGTGCCCGCCTTTAAACACGTACATTGTGATGATGCCATAGCAACTGAACCCTCCCTTTTCTCCACAGTATGATGAGCAGACAATTGTAGGCTTATAAAACAATCACAGATTTGCCCAGCCTACCTCTGCTGGATGGCAGCACATCCGACCGGAGATGTCTGCAAGGAAATGATGAGCAAATACATAGACATTTGGCAACAGCTCTGAGGAATACTTTGTGTTTCAGAGGTGATGTATTATGAATCTGTAAAGAAACATAAGCACTTTAAAACTCTTTGAAAATAACATCAGTACAGAAGGCTGGCAACGTAACAGTGCCTTTAAGGCAAAATCGAGCCATTTTGGAAGGCAGTAGACATAAAAGTGGAGCTCCTTTCTACATTAAAGGATAGTTCACCCAAAAATAAAAATTACCCCATGATTTATTCAACCTTAAGTCATCCTAGGTGTATATGACGTTCTGCTTTCAGACAAGTATAATAGGAGTTAAAAAATGTCCTGCCTCTTCCAAGCTTTATAATGGCAGTGAATGGCTGTTGAGATTTTGAAGTCTAAAAAAGTGCATCCTACCATCATAGAAAGTGCTCCACACAGCTCCAGAGGATAATAAAGGCCTTCTGAAGTGAATCAATGTGTTTGTGTAAGACAAAAATATCAAAATTTAAAACTGTAACTGTAATCTCTAGCTTTCGCTAACTGTCGTATGCAGGTAGCGTTCCAGCAGACGTCGAAAATACTGGTCTCTCGAGAACCAAGTTTTGTTTACAGCAAAGGAAAACTAGTCTACTCTTTGCTTATATCGGAATCCTCCAAGAATTTTCTTTACATATCCTCGTTTTTTACTTCTAATTTGTGACTGGTGTTTTGTTTTGCTCTCTCCGCAGCACTTCAGCATTCATCACCTTGTTCGTTTACGTCAGAGGTTCTCAACTCTGGCCCTCGAGGTCCACTTTCCTGCAGAGTTTACCTCCAACCTTGATCAAACTCACCTGCCTGCAACTTTCTAGTAATGATGAAGAGCTTGATTAGCTTGTTCAGGTGTGTTTGATTAGGGTTGGAGATAAACTCTGCAGGAAAATGGACCTCGAGGGCCAGAGTTGAGAACTCCTGGTTTACGTCCTACGTCATCTGCCTGAACACCACTCTCTCATTAACGTGTGTACAACAGTTAGCGAAAGCTAGAGATTACGGTTCAGAAAGTTTTAAACGTGGATATTTTTCTTATACAAATGCATAGAATTGCTTCAGAAGGCCTTTATTAACCCCACAGAGCTGTGAGGAGTACTTTTTATGATGGATGGATGCACTTTATTGGACTTCAAAATCTCAACAGCCATTCACTGCCATTAAAAAGCTTGGACGAGCCAGGACATTTTTAAAGTGAGTAAATCGTGGGGTAATTTTCATTTTTGGGTACAACTATTCCTTTAAGTCTTAAAAATATCATAAATATCATCATTTCACCATCATAAATAGCTGAAATCATGCTAAAACCGTGTATTTTTCAAGCCACATTTTTAAATGTTTTTAAAAAGATCATTGGTTTTTTTAACCGAAAGGTGGGGCTTGTTTTTTGTTGCGATTTTCCCATTCATTTTTCTTCGAGAGGTCCATCTCGTCCCTTGCAGTGTTTCTGATCAAGCTAGGATCCTGCAGTACCCTAAAAACTCCTTACATGGTTTTGGTGGAAGCATTTAACTCTGCTGAGCTGCTGATATGGACATGCTCCTGCCGTCACTGCAGAAAAAAAGAAAAACCTGAGGACTGTGTGTTTATAATTCCATGCTTGAAAGTCCCTGTGGACCTTCATGTTTAGCTTGCAGTTTGCCATCAAGTTTAAGAGCTCTGGAGACGTTTGGCTAAAATAAGACCAGAGAGACTTGAACACGCTTTAGTCCATTTTGTCCATTAATTTTAGTCCAATAATTCTTTGAATATATGAAAATGTGTAGTTTTGCATATCCCTGTTATCTGAGTAATTATATTCCTTTATCAGTCCGAACAGTACACACACAGTTTAACCCTTTAATTATATCTAGTGTCAAATGGCCATGTAATCTTTTCATTTGAAATTCATTTTTACAACACTTTTCAGTTAATTGGCTGCGCTGAAAGGTATTTTTAGCCGTCATAAGAAGGCAGCCTAAGGCATGTGCTTCCTTGCCTTTGTACAAGCGGATGTGATTTTCTATTAACTTGTTAAGACACAGCAGCGCCATATTAACCATCCGCCCACAGCACCTGCATTTCCACTAACCGAATACGGTCACTGTCATACTTGGTGTCTAAATAATGTCATTAAAGGATTAGTTCACTTCCAGAATAAACATTTCCTGATAATTTACTCACTCCCCTGTCATCCAAGATGATCATGTCTTTCTTTCTTCACTCGAAAAGGATCTAAGGTTTTTGAGGAAAACATTACAGGATTTTTCTCCATATAGTGGAACTTAAGTTTCAATGCAGCTTCGAAGGGCTCTACACGATCCCAGCTGAGGAATAGAGCTCTTATTTTGTGAAACGATTGGTCTACAATTTATATACTTTTTATCCACAATTTCTCATCATTTTCACACGTTTTTATAAATTTTCATACATTGTGGTACTTGTGACTGCGCATTGAAGACTGGCACGGAAGAGAAGAAATTGTTGAATAAAGTTGTTCTTTTTGTTTCCTTTGTGCACAAAAAGTATTTTTGTAGCTTCATAAAATTTAGATTTTATTTCCCCTATTTTAATGATGTTCTTACTTCTTTTTTTCTGCCTTTAACGTCAGTTGTGTTTCTGTCTATGCAGGGTCAGAAAGCTCTCGGATTTCATCAAAAATATCTTAATTTGTGTTCCGAAGATTAACGAAGGTCTTACGGGTTTGGAACGACATGAGGGTGAGTAATTAATGACAGAATTTTAATTTTTGCGTGAACAATCCATTTAAATATTGCGACTCCTACACTATAGTCTAATAGAGACTGTATATAGAGTTGAGGTCAAAAGTTTTTTATACACCTTGCAGGATCTGCTAAATGTCAATAATTTTACCAAAGTAAGAGGTATCATACAAAATGCATGTTATTTTTTTGTTTAGTACTGACCTGGGTAAGGATATTTCACATAAAAGATGTTTATATAAAGTCCACAAGAGAAAATAATAGTTGAATTTATAAAAATGTCCCCGTTCAAAAGTTTACATACACTTGATTCTTAAAAGGGTCATCGGATGCAAAACTAACTTTTACATGTTGTTTGCACATTAATGTGTGTTGGTAGTTTGTGTACACAACCAACCTACAATGATAAAAATCCACCCAGTGGTATTTTTTTAATCTTTAAAATTAATATCCCTTTTTAAAATCAGCTCATTCTCAGCTTGTCGTTGTGACGAAACACAGTTGATTGAGCGCCTTACCTTAGACCCGCCCTCACCGAGCTGAAACAGTCCGAATACGATTGCCATTGTGTCGACTCAGGTGCAGAGGAAGACTCTAATTGAGTGATTGAGGTGTTCTGTTGTTGGATGTAATAATGAACACAGCAGTCGTCATTTACTGAAGATGCAGAGGAAAACATTACTTTCGTTTTTAAAAGGAAAGCGTGATCCTGGTCTGCATGTGCCTCTGTGTTCGTGCGAATCGTTCCTGATGCAGCAGAAGATTTTTTTATGCATCTTTGTGAATGGCCTTTCTTAATAATGTGCTTGTTGGCAAGTTTCCCCGCTAAATGCGGCTAAAGTAAACATTATGTCTCGTAATCCCAGAGAGGGGCGGGGCGAGCAGAGCTCGGTGGCATTTAAAGGGGCCAGAGTTTTTAACCAAACTCTATTATAGACTTTTCATTAAGACCCTAAATAATCATATGAACTTGTGGAAAATGGGCATCCAATGACCCCTTTAATACTGTGTTGTTACCTGAATAATCCACAGCTGTGTTTTTTTGTTTAGTGATAGTTGTTCATGAGTCCCTTGTTTGTTATGAACAGTTAAACTGTCCACTGTTCTTCAGAAAAATCCTTCACATCTCACAAATTCTTTGGTTTTTCAGCATTTTTGTGTATTTGAGCCCGTTTCAACAATAACTATGATAAATATGATTTTGAGATCTATCTTTTCACATTGAGGACAACTGAGGGACTCAACTATTACAGAAGGTTTGAATGCTCACTTGTGCTTCAGAAGGAAAAACGACACATTTAGGGCCAGGGGTGAAAACTTTTGAACAGAACGAAGATGTGTAAATTTTTTCTTATTTTGCCTAAATACCATATTTTTTTCATGTAGTACTACCCTTCAGAACCTACAAAAGATAAGTACATGTTTCCCAGAAGACAAAATAAGTTAAATTTGATCTGTTCTTCAAATTCAAAAAGTTATCACCCCCGGCTCTTAATGAATCGTGAATTGAAATGAATTGAGCTTTCAATATTTCACCATTTAATAAGATGGATTGTACTTGCATGACTGAAAATAGCTGCCTAGCATTATTCAGCTAAAGAGCTTATCATTAGCATGGCCATTGGAACATATGCCAGTTTAAGAACAAACTGCCAACTTTTTTAAACCTAGATAATAAGCTTTTTGTAAGCCAAAAAAGTCTTGAGAAGTTCACATTCCTCAAGATCTCCTGATGGAAACTCAGCTTCCTCATGACCACCATGACCACGCCCTTTGTCTTTTGTCTCTGCATTGTTTGTGCTAATATTGGGATAGCGAAGAGCAGTGATCTCTCACACATCTGTTTTCAAATACTCATTACGCCCTCAATCAAGCGAGCAGGGTAAGCGGTGGTCTCATTATTGTGTGTTCATGACTGGAGCTTCCTTTGAACTCCCTGGGACACTCCACCCACCCGCGCACACTCGCTTAATCCAGGTCGCATTCATACCTCGGGAAGTGTGTGGTCCGATAGCCGCGTATTTGGTTTCACACACAGTTTTTCCATGAAAAGACAAAGGTTTGATGACACTGAGCTTGGAATTCAGCCTGCAGGGTTCACAATGTCAAAGAGTGCAGTGAAGGCCGCTTAGTTTTCCCCATGTATTGATGTATATAATGATAGATTGATGGATTTTGAGTACACACTCTCATGTAGACCGCATAAATGAGACAATTAACCTCTCATCAGGATCCCAGAGTTGATGTTTGTGGAGCAAGGTGGAAAGGAGGCAGCGAGGCCTAAAAATATCCTCAGCTGAACTGGTTCAACACTGTAGCTTGGAAGGTAAGAGAAGGAGAACTCTGTGTGAGTTGATAGTGTGGTCAGAAAGAACGAGAGCGCGAGAGAAGTGTAATTAAAGACTAAATTTAACTTGGGAATTCCACTTTGGGGAACCCTAGATGAGAGTTTGCCTGTTTGACTACTTTAGAGCCCATTAGCAACATGCTAAAAGCCCTCAACTCACTACCAGAAAAAAAAAAAAAAAAAACACAAAAGGGCTTTTCTCTCTCTAATTGTGTTCCCTTCAGCCCACACCCTTTTGGCACACGATTGAAGTGTTCCTGTGAAAAAACATTGCTGTTGCTAAGTTTGGGGTTTCCCTCGCTAGCATGGTTTTTATCTAATTTGGGTAGCGCAGTCAATAGTAGTCCTCATATTCCAGTGTAAACAAGTCTGGAAAACTACTAGAGCAGTGGCGGTTGACACCGTGTTTGCTTTAGACCACACGGCTACTCCAGCATCCATCAGGTGAGCGCTTTCAGTGTCACCTGGTTTAAATGTGTCTTACTTAAACACAGCTAACTAGATAACTGACAAAAATTACTATTAGCATGTAGCAAATGCATGTTTTATGACTATACATTTGAGAATGAAAATGGTTAATAAGTAGGATTGTATTATTACATTGATTTAATAGAGGGCCAAAATCTCTGCCTAGTGAACTTCCATCATAAATTGTAGTGTTTAGGTTTAAGGATGTGAAATCTTGTGAACCAAAAGGAGTTTTTAAGTACATGTAGATAAAATCCTTTTGGTTGTAAAAAGACAAACAGTAACCGTTCCAGTAGATTGAGCGCTTATCACTTTCTTTTGTTTGCTGCAATCAGTGACTTCAGAAATGGTGCAATGTAGAGCAGTGGAAGTAGAAATAAGTTCATGAGGGCAGAGTTGAAACCAGGACACTTTCATGCTACATAGTGCATTTGATTTTATTTTTGAAATATCTGTTGCACATTCTTCCACTTTTGTCATTTTCTGGCTGGAATATGACAGTGACATAATGTACATTAGCCTGCATGAATGAACATCAATAGTGAAAGATGTCTGTCTCAGTTATGCACTAAAAATAGAAACAGATTAAAGGACTTACACAGCTTTAAACATTATCATTTTATACAGAGGTGGCCAAAATGATTAGAACTTGTATTTCCACCAGCTACAAAATGGTTTTAAGTCAGTTATTTCTATCTTTTGCTGTCAGTAGAAAATATCAGTCTACATTTTCAAACATTCATTTTGCCATTAATTGTAATAATCCAGTGAGATTTTTGTTTGCACAAGGAGTCTGACAACAGCCAGTGCTCCACACAAAGATCTGAGATCCGTCTGGAGTGACATGAAGAAACAGAAGAGAC